>NW_019211454.1:55152827-55311933 GCF_002443255.2 Varroa destructor | reverse complement strand
GAAGGACGTCAGTCGAGCGAAAATGAGGTTTCCCTTGATTGTTGAAGAGTAGAAGAGGAAATAAGATTGTTCCGTCCCATTATTATCTCGAGCGATGATGACAGCAGAACGGCAGGGTACGCTGGATAATCCGTACATATATTTACACCAGCAATTTACCTACGTAGATATCAATACACTTAACGTTAACACGCGTAATGGTGTGTAATAGCGTATAATTGTTCGACATTTACCTTCATTGCCTCCGTGCCTAAAAGTCGCCCCGCTAGAAAGCTTAATAAAGCATCGTGCGGGATCGCTACAAGGTAAACTACGCATGTTGATAAATGCTTTTTGTGAGCGGAAGGTAACACTTTTCTCTCTTTGCAATTATGATGATCAGCGTAATGATACATGTACGTAACAAAAAAAAAAAAAATAAGGATCAACAAAAGGTTGAATGAGAAGAAAGGGGCAGAATATCAATCACCATGTTGGCGACCTGAATAATAACTCCAGGACGGAAAAGGTTAAAAATGTTTCCAAATTTGCATGTATGCAATTGAACGTCAAATATTACAGAAAGGGTATTTTGTCTTTGTATTACTTAAATGTAGGGTAGTTTTTATTAAATAATTATATACTAGCTAAATAAACTAATGTATCTATCAATATTACGCATATTCATATTTAGCAAACCATACGAGGAAACATTTTGGCAAAAAAAATTGTTTACTCTTTACATTTTAATCAGCTCTCAATAAATTCACCTGAGTGAAAAACAGTCGACGACGCTCTATTTCTTCTTTATTATCGTCTAATTACGTAGACTCTTTATGATTAGATTTACTTGAGACATTCGGGGCTGTTAGGCTGAATTTTTTAGGTTCTCCCCAAGGCAAAACTCAAGATTAACTTTTCCAGCCAAGCGAGCGCCAAGATAAAGAAAAGCTATCAGGAAGAGGTCAAAGTTTAAGTAGAAGAAGGCGTCGTCGGCAAATGTTTAATCACCCTGTGTTCTCTATGGCAGCGGAGCGGAAGTTGGCTTCAGGACCTTTGTTAGACCGGTAACCTGAACAGAAAATACCACTTGCAATGGGCCCTGAGGGTATGGACTTCGACGAAAATTGCGAATGGAAGTGTAGCTTGATCACATGGCAACAGACAAGAACAGCTTGCTTGGATTTTTATTCTTGGCTTGCCATAGATAATTACCTGCCCAAACACTGAAACTGTAGTAAGTTGACTTAGTCATCCAATTTTGTTATACCCTCATCTGCTCTTCACTGCAGGTATCTTGTTATGGCAATTTTCTTCACTACAACAGATAAAGTTTGACATCGCAATGTGAAAAATGATTTAAGGGCAAATACATTTTCTTCTATTGCCTTACCTTTTTTTCAAGTGAATTTTAGCATAGGTCTTTCGAATAATATATTCGTTTTTCCAACAGCATCTGATTGGTCTAGAACGTATCTTTTTTACTAATACCAGAATGTCTGCAAACGTTTCATAGGCTAAGTCAAGCGAGGCACTTGCTGCACTCGCAATGTCTGTTAAGTATAATACAAAGGTTCAGTCGTCTACGCACGTTTTGGACAGTGCCTTATTATGCAATGACAATGTATATATAAAATAGCAATAATAATAATAAGCATTCAACATTATCGGCGATTGATTGCAGCAACAAAAGGCTGGTTTTAAAGAGCAAAAGAGCTTTCGTGTGTGTACTTTTTCAAAGCTGCTCAAATACTCTGAAAGGGTGGCCGGTCAGAAGGTTCAAAGAGGTATTGCGCAATGAGCCTTCGAGGAGCTCGAAGCATTTGCGGGATTTTCTTAGAGCAAGCAGGTACGGGATTGAACTGGTACACGTTCGATTGATATTTACAAATATTTTTGGCGTCCGTACTGTTCAAGACTTTTTCCGGTTCTGTCTTATCGTGTAGGTGTATTGCGATAGGAGTGTATTTGTGTTGGTATATATGCCTACGTTCTAGCCTTTTGTGTCTGACCACCTCATTCCAAGGCCACTTGGCGCCATTTCACCCACACCTGGTTGCCTTCGAACCTCCTCCCCTTTTAGCTGGGCGGACAGAGTGCCACTTTATCCTAACCCAAACCATTTTTCGAGCGGAGAAAATCATGACGTACTATCAGACCAGCCACTTGGCTTCGCTGCCCACTATCGCCATTACCGGTAAGTTCATTAGTTCCACTGCGGCGAATATTGTCACTGCCAAATACGACTGCCGCCTCATCCTCTGACCTTTCTAACACCGATAGATGAGCGCGCTTATCGTAACACTGAATGCACACCCACCTATAAGTGGGTAAGCTGGCCGGTTCCTTTTTGTGATCCGCTCGCAAGGTTCGCTTTATCAGTTGTAGTCGCACAAAAGCCCCAAACTCGTTGACGCAAGATGAGAAATAAACGGGGAAAGTGGAGCCTCAAGGTTAGCTGGTTCCTTATGGCAAGCCCCGTCTGTAAGCTGGCAGGGTAAGCCATTGGCTGGCCAGCGTTTGGTCAAGGTCGGTGTGGGCGGTTAACATCGCCACACCGATGATATCACCAATCGCACCAACCTATTTTTCGTGCACGTCAATGCCTGTTTTAAGGTCCAGGCTAAAGCGGCATATTAAAATCGATCAATTAATGTGTACATATATATATGTATGTACGTGAAACATAAAGGTGCCGGACAAAGTCAACGTGTTTTGATAGCGTAAAAGCACCCAGTGTCACCGTCAGGAGGTGGTGTATATGTTAACAAATACAAATGTAATAAATAGTAATCACAACTACTTACAACTTAACGCAGAAATACCTTGATAATAGATAAAAGAGGCCGATATTCAGGTTCAAACCCATTCTCGAATTTCAGGCGACTATTATTTTGATTGGCACTGCCATTAAAATAGCAGCAATGTGAAGAAGGACGCAGGCCGACAGTAACGGCCTGTACTCCCTGTGCGTCTCATATAAATCAGCAAAACCGTAATGGATATTCTGCGCACCTCTAGTAGCTGCAGATCTGAATTAATTCCAATTCAGCGCATCTCTCTACTATGCTTCCATTTGTTTCTCGGAACAAGAGTTTGGTGAATTCGTTAACCGACTTTTCGGATTTAAAATTGGCCTTTTGGGCCCATCTCGGTAGTTATCATAGGCCCCTTCCCCATGCTTAGAAAGTTTATCCATATGTTCTAATAGCAAAGGAAGAAGCCATGCCAGAGCTACAGTGGACGGTAAAGATATAGCTTAGGCGTCTGTTGTTGATACTCTTTCGGGAACCGTAGCAGCACCATTATAATGCAAAAGATAGATCGAATGGACATTGAGATCGTGTCTTCGTGCTCACCATTCGTTGACGTAAGCGGCTCTCAACATTTGAACATATAGAGTAGGGTACTGGAGAAAATATATGAGGCAGAAAACCGTAGGAAAGTGGGAGTTGAGTCCTTTGGGGCATGGGATGACGGGGAAGCGAAAGGTAAGCGACAAAAGATAAAGCCAAAAGGTAACGAATCTGTCTGTCCGGAGATTGGAGTTTTCTTCCCTCCTTCCAGTGATCTATTAGATTGGGCTAGAAAAAAGAAACCGAAGACGTCGGTCAAATGGCACAATATGCTTTGAAGCTCTCCTACCATGGTCCAACAAACACAAGGATCGATCAAAAAACGCGAAAGTTTCACAGAAGCAATATCTACATAACATCGTACACACACATAAATACATTAAAAGCGCAGATAGAGGTCATAACAAATCTTTTCCGTCTCTCCTAGTTTCAGCCCATGCGATCCTCAGCCTCACTTTGCGCCATTGTACCCTCTCGTCATGTTGTCCTCTGTCGCATCCTCTGTCAAATTTCCAGATACTTTTCATTGCTGAGCTAAAATGACACGTGGATAGATGGGGCGAAATGGCCGAAAAAATTTCTACAGCAGTAGTACAGAAATAGGTTTGCTGTAACGGAGAGAAACGAAGAGAAAAAAAATTCACCCGGAGAAAATTTGCTGGCTACATAACGATGGGGATATGGGACGAAAACGAAACATTTACGATCAGTTCAATATGAAAGCATGCTCTTACTTTGTTTTTTTGTGCCTTTGTTTGTGGAATATTCGGTTCACGTGCGCGTATAAAAGGTAATAGGATGAGTCTGCTAAATCATTGTATTTACCTATGACCAGCGTGTATTACAGTCAACGTATACAAATACGAATGTACAAAGCTAGATAGCGTTTCGACGGCTTAAAGCATGTCGGCTCTCTCATCTCTACTCGGAATCTGGATGCAAACTTGCAATGTATAGTAAGGCACGTTCTAGCGGGGATGATATTCAAATATCTTCCACGACCAGTAGCCTGAAAATAGGACAGTGTGCTGATTCTCTTCCCCTCTCTGCATCTTTTCAAAGAACTAATGCTGATAATAATTATGTACCCTGGCAAAAGATTATCAGGAGTAGTGTCTCAGCGGTTGCCAGCAAATGCAATGATTATGTACTGTTCCCATGAAAGCGATCGTGAAATGCGATTGCTCGATCTGTAGCGAAGTGATCATAACGGTTACGGCCGTTACATGTCATTCAATCGTTG
Organism: Varroa destructor; assembly: GCF_002443255.2. Taxonomy (NCBI): domain Eukaryota; kingdom Metazoa; phylum Arthropoda; class Arachnida; order Mesostigmata; family Varroidae; genus Varroa; species Varroa destructor. The sequence goes on along the minus strand of NW_019211454.1, from coordinate 55,307,355 downwards.
TATCTAAAGTTGGAAAAAAAAATACAATTATATATAGTATTCCATTAAGCCATAACAACTGTTGGCGTACGATAGATGACGGCACTGTTAGCTATCGTAGTAGCTACAGCGTGTAGCTAATGCATTTTTGCCAAACTAAAAAAGAGCTTTATCAGTGCCGTTTGAGGTTTTCATACCTAATATGAGAAAACAACTCAGACGTGTGGTCGTCCAGGCTGTTAGTTGATCGTGCGTAATAGAATTTGTGAATGTCGTACCTGTTGCAAAACAATGTTACTATCATTGCCTTATTCAGGACTATCCTCACTTGCTTTCAGTCAAAGATTTGTTCTTCAATTTCAAGATATTGTTCATAGTTACTCAATCATTGTATGCACAATTATATCACTCTCGCTTGTGAGAGCCAACTCGCACCGTGTATAGTTTGGCGTTCATGGCCGTAGGTCGAGTTGGAGGGGGGGGGGGGGGGACGACGACAAGGGGCAAATTGAGGCAGTGTGATTGAGGCTTAAGGCGCCACCAAGAGGCGTGAGAACACTTAAGAAGCTGTAATGTTTGTGCACGTAGGAGACAGTACTACGACGAACTCAATAAAAATCTAGTCTAAATTTTTATCAAGTGCCGTAAAAGATGCGGACATGGGAGCGAAACCGATAGGCTGTTCCCATTATTGCAGTCACTAAGATGGTAGTAAGGATAATAGGTAAATGAAACATTTCGCGTAATCCGTAGACTTTCTTAGGAACAAGCAATCGAATTCGCCAAACATAAAAGTTAGGTATGCCGTCCTTCTGTTGAAACGTAACTTGATTTGGTTCTATTGTATTATCAAGTTATATCGAACAGTGACTATACAGTTTACAATGTTACGGAAACGATATTCTAACAACAAGCTGGAGCAAAATGTCCGAAAGGAGTTTATTTCCAACGCTTTATGCCCATCGCGGATCTCAGTGTAATGATTAATTCCGCTGTAAAAATTTATTGCATCTTTTGGCTGTTTAGTTAAAGGCTGTCGTGACAGAAAATTAGTATTTACACTTCTGCTTCAGCATAAAAACAGAATAGATTTGATTCGTAAGGAAGCTAAGCTTAGGACAATGAAATTTAGCAAAACGACGATCGAACGATGTACTTCGATTTACTAGGACTGCGAAAGGCTAAAACGTCCATCTGCAAAACATATGCGGATGCAAGGACCATATTTAGTTCGTTTTCATATAAGCAAGCAATGCGCGAACGAGTGTACAGTCTGCCATAGATTTGACCCGATGCATTCTGCCTATGACAAAAGAATACGTGTGAATTTTGTCGGGCTTATGCGTCGTCAGATAGGCGTATTAAGACCCGATCAGCGTCGATATAAAGAAAACTTCCTAGCTCTTTCCTGCGACCGTACTGCCACCACGTGAAGCAGTGACTGATTGTGAGCGCGTTCCATAACTACTTCGTCATACCGATGTAGTGAGTGAGGAGCCTGAAAATATTCTGCGACGTCCCATAGAACGGCACTGCATAATAATAACCATAATAATTGTTTCGATCATAATCACACTTATCGGATATCTGCGTATGCTATTACACAATCGGCTGGTCATATTTCGAGTCCCAATCCACGCTTTTGGCTCCCGCAAATCCGTGACGATGCTTATGGCGAGTGTGCGTACGAAAGCTCCAGGACTTTACACAGGCCGAGAGACTAGCTGGATTAGACCCTGTTTCTATCAGTCTCCCTCTGTGTCTGTCTATTTTTATGTTAACTTCTCTTCTTATTCACCAGCTGCTCGATCCGTCGCGATCTAATCGCAGAACGAACACAGGCGTACAGGCTCTGACTGGCGCCGCTGTCACAGATTATCATGCATCACGATAGAATTGCACGCTTGCTAGCAGTAAGAGCGGCACGTTCAGCGGTAAAAACCTAGCGATACGCAAAACTGATACAGATATGTTCTCAGTGATGTTGTCAGTTTCGAGCACCTGGCCGAACATTGAATATTTGCAGACGTGTGCTTGCGTGCATGAACACGGTCGGAGTCGACAGGAAATTTGCGTGATATGGAAACAATATTCACAGCGACTCCGGCCAATCCTCTTCTAATGTAGCTGTAAATATGTGGGGATTCAGAACCTAAAACATCCCGTTCGTGTTATTACTCGAGGTGGAGTATGGCTGACTTGACAGGACTTCAGAAACAGGAGCTGTGCCTACGCTTTGCGTATGCCTTGAGCACGTTTGTACACGAATGTGCCTATCTGATTTTTCGTATAGTCCATACAAGCAGTATTCGACATGACGGCTTAGATTTATGCGTAATCTAGAAAGGTCTAAGGAGCTGATCTCATCAAGTTCAGGGCTGCGACTTCTATGAATATCAGAAGTGATCTCGGAATAAACGATAATCTTTGAGTCAATGACCAGTACATCCTTATAATTAGGTTCCCTCCAATACGTCCCGATAATAGGCTTCCTCCAGCACATCCCATATCAGGTTCTTCCCAGTAGTTTCCGAGAAGCAATAAAGGTTTAAACAGTCAAGTTTGCATCACCTTTAGTAATTAAAAGAGCTGATAAATCTGATTTTTACTTTTCTGTGCAATAGCTAAAAATATCTTCATGCGAAAATCTTGACCGTGGTGTGCTGGCTTACACCAAGGACTTACTGTTCTTCAATAAATTACCAAATCATCGTCTGTCATCCCTAAACTAAAAATCCTAGGCTCCTTCAACTCGACCGGACGTAAACCGACTTTGCGTTAGTGTCACAGCCATCAATTGGAATCAGGACCAGCCATACTGTCTACTGTAATGAATCATCCGTAGCTTAAAAAAAAAAAGATTTATCTGGAGTAAGACTGAACCCGAAAAATATTCACTAGGTGGTGGTAAGGTTTCTGTTGTTGGCGAACTTTGTATCCGTTCGACCGCGACGTAGGTCCTGCAGGTCGATTCTGTGTCCTTCACAATATCTATACAGGCGGTACTTTTTTAGATGGGTTTGAGGACACAAGGTTCGCGTGTACATTATTTATAATTTCTTAAAGACTGTATCTCACCTTGCCAGAAACCTACAACGTAAACCTCGTCATGCTCAAACATAATCCGATCGATTAGTTAAGTGGTCGGTGATGTGGTAAGGGGCCCTGATAAAAGATAGCAGATTAAGAAGTGGGGCCACTACGGGTAATTCCGATATCGTTTTCTGTTCAGCTGTTGGACTAATGACGCTAAATAACATATACAATAGTTTAGTTGGTGATACGTTTCGACCGTTTGTAACCGCGGTTGCTCAATAACAAATGCCAAAATTTCTTTTGAGAGAGCTGGTCGAAATTTTATTATATTATTATCACATTGAATACAAATGAAGACGCCCGTTTGATGCAGCATATAAGCACCCTATTGCAAATAAGGGCTGCCAGAGACCGCTAATGAATTATATACCTCATTTTCTCTTTTTTTGTCTATTTATTTATGAGATTAATTACTCGCTAACCCGATTGCAGCTTCTTTGCTCACCTTTTATTTACGTAATTGACTGTAAATTTCAAAGGTTATATCACCGTTTTGTAGGGTTCTTCTGAGCCATAAGATGCACAGGACTTTTTCTAAATACTCATGATAAGATACTCTTAAAAGGATAATAGGCGAACATGTACATCATTAGATCCAATTCAATTGACAAAAGTAAGGTGAACGTACGCAGTTTGCGATCGATGGAGCCCAGACGACAAAACAATACACACCAAGTTCAGTGTTGTTTCTCACTGTGCTCGAATAGAAAGCCTCTGGCATACACTTCGGTGTAGTTTTCACTGCAGAGAAATAAGCGGTGCTGGACCGCTTGAATAAATCTGTTATCCAGAAATGACCTAATCTGTACCGCAACGTAGCAACAACATAAGAGTGCACATCCTCTTATTTCGATAGACTTCTATACATGCACTGTAGACCATAACACGGCTGCTGAATAAATGACAGTGAGAAAATAGCTTCTTCCACAGTACTTCCTATATGATTCTAACTAACATGCAATCCTGATTTTGCTTGTTTTGGTCTTATAGACTACATAATGCCCAATGTAAAAATCATTATGTCAGCTCAGGTAGCAAAAAAAAAAGATCTGAACTTCTCTCTGATTAACGCCAGAGGAAAGCCTTAGTTGTTGTGACCGCTGGAGGCAGCATTTCATGAAAGTTTGAAAAAAGAGACTGTTTTTTTTTTTTTTTTTTGATTCAAGCTGAGTGTGTCACTGCAGAAACTACAGTCGGCTAAATATTAATGTCTAGTGAATCTATCTGGAAACCCCTGCAGCTCTTGTCATACTCTCGTGCTTTGACTTAACACTGGCAGGGCATTATAGTGCTTTCGTTTATATGTAGCTTTCCATCTGTGCTTATCCATAACTAACTTACCTACATCAAAAGTTACTAGTGTGGAAGTTAGCGGGAAACGAACGGTGAGAACACAGCCATTTGATATCGAGCCAATTGGAATTTCAGTTATATCATGCTTTCTAATCAGCACTTAATGAGCACGTAGAGAGGTATATTGTTAGATAATTTGATTAGTAAAATTCTGACGGATTGAGCGTATTACAGAAAATTCTTCGGCACCTCACTGCCGCGTACAGTCGACCATGACGAGGAGTGGATGTTCGAAGCTGACTGTAAAACTTCCGCCTCCTTCGTGCACAGGAAAAAGTCAGGTATCGCTTTTCGACAACGAGACAATTCAACAGGAAAAAGCGAATGGAACAAATGGTTATCATCTACTGTCGCGCTTTTATGCAGCTGACGCAAGCTATGCTGTTGCTGCTAATAGAAAAAATATTGTTCTTTTTTTAGCCATGGATAGAAAAGGTGGCTTTATAACACAGCTGAGGTAGCGGCTACGCTAAACATGCAGTGTATTACGGGGCACAATTTAGAACTTTTTTCGTAGTCCTGCGCGTTACCACTTGCTGGCTTGGCATATCAGAACTGGGCAAAATGTTTTCGTTGTAAAATGGAAGCATACAGGTGTTGTCGTCGGCTACATTTTGAGAGTGATATTGATTTTCGATGATTGTATAGTACACTGAAATTTACATAGAGGATATGTACATTAGCTAGTTATTCATGTCTTCACCGTTCAACCTGCGATGAGAAACGCCGAAATATGGCTCAGAGCCGTCTAACAAGTCTATTAAATATGGCAAATGAAAGTGCATTATTTCTACACACGATGTAAATATAGCTCGCATTTTTCATGACGCACACATCTTACGGTAACTTTATTCTTCATTGATATGGTCCGAAGTGGCACTAATAATTTCAACGGATTCGAGACATGTCCTTATTGGAAATCTATTGGTAAATGTTGTCGATTGTACTCGATTTTATAATGGTGTGAAGAGTTTCCATAGACGACTGTTTCTCAACCTAAATTTTGCCGTCTAGGTGCAGCCTTTGCAGGTAAGGACCAGCAGTCTGTAGAATCGTACACATGTCACTCAACCCTACTCGTTTTTTGGATCAAGTAGATGACGAAATTAATTCGTTCGTTGACCAGTTTGGAAAATTCGGATTTTGGAAAATCGCACTATGTGTTGCAATTTTTGCCTTTCGCATGGAGGGAACATAACCTCCCGATGTTATTACCCTTTCAGATAGGCTTTAAAATAGAATGCCACGGCAGATTTAATGGATTTTTTAAGCACATAGTGGTCAAGCTGTCTAAAATGGCGCATAACGCAAATATAAGGCACAATATTTGGACGGCTTTATGCATAGTGGACGGTCGGTACGGCAGTTTCCATTCAAGGCCATATCATGCGTCCCAGGAAAACGAGTAAACGCGTCTTCCCATTGTACGTAGCTTTCTGTAACATTAATAACCGTCTATAGCATACCCCTAAAAATAAAACTAATTTGAAAACAGGCGCGTTCCCGAATGGAATTGAACACTGACTCTCTACGGAGGTTAAGCCTGTGCGTAATACCAGAGCGACTACATACCCAAAGGTTCACGAGAAATCGAGTGTCATTCAGCTTCAATGATCCCCGAAAAATCACCATGTTGATAATTCATTATAGCTAAAATGGGAACATGCATCGGCGTCATCGGAAGTAAAAAAAGTGCGTACTAACGTACTTTTAAACGAAATATCTGTTCGGCACAACTTGTTTCAGTCCTCCTCCTCCTCGACCCCCCATCCCTCCCTGTTTCCCCGCCATATGTCTGTTCTCTTGCGTTACACCTGAAAATGTTTAAAATTATAAAATACAACCATATAGACGTGTACTAGGTTTTTGTTAGGATAAACAAAATCAATAACGTAATTACACAATATTTTATCAAAATGTTCTTGTTGAGACTTATGATTAGGTTGAGGTAAGTTGTTCTTAAAGTTACCTGTTTCTTTAGGCTGTCGCTGAACCTTGACTTTGCAATCAACATGCATCTATGGAATTCATCGTCCGTGGTACAGTAACAACTTTGATTAGCCTGGTTACTGCCATTGTGGAAGCTAATTTTTACACTGTTGCTACGGTTAGAACCGCTTCATTGGTCTTCAGTCTTGTCTAGCTAATGCTAGTTCCATGTTTCGAGTGGCCCGAAACAAATGCTCACCATTGCAGTCGTTGTCTTTCACTGATTATGGTGACTTAACTGTTCAATAACTAAACTTTGAAACTGCCTATCCATGAAAACAACGTCATTTATATGATTAAGCGGGTCGAAGATGATGTGGAAATAATCAATGATGCAGTGGCAGCTAGCTTTTACTTCGCCTGTCGGCCTTCATCTCATGCGTTGCAGAGCCAACGTCGCAAACATCTATATGCACTATAAAAAAGTCTCTTCAACAAAAACACTGGTTCTAATAGAATCCTACTAGAAAATATGGATTTGTAACGGATACTGTTTCATAGCATAAAGCCCCTATAAAAACCCCGCAGTAACATAAGCCTACTGAGCTAAAGGCCCTCGATAACCTAACATATGCGATTTCTTGGGTGTGCTGGGCAAACAAGGTCGTTAACGTAAATCGAAGCCTTGAAGATTTTTCTCGTCTGCGGTCGCTTGACGACTTTTGTTCGTATTGGTTGGCGATCACAGCGAACTGTCGATAGCGTGATGTGAATAAATAGGGGATTTGGAGACCCAGGTCGAGCATGTAGGCAGCAAGTGAAAATGGCGGAAATGATAAAGTGCGTGCACAGCCAGTGACCCGTGAGTGGGTTTTCGAATCTAGGAAGAGTAAATGTAGGATTTAACGAAGCTGTCAGCCCTGCTCTTCGGGTGAAGGATCGTAGCAAGAAGACCCCGTCGGTAGACTTCCTGACAGCGGCATTAGGAAAAAAGATAGAACTGAGCCTGTGTGCCTCACGTCTTACAAATATACCATCGTATTAGAGATAGAGATCAACACGCCTACACAGTTAAACAGAGGGAGTCGGCCGAATCGAACAATGGCGACCACTTCTCCCAGTCACAACTACAGTGCAGGAATGTATTGGTGACAATATCATTTTTCTTGCTGATCCTTTTTCCCTGTATTCACTAGGTCAATTTAGACAGGGTAGGCAGTTTTATAAAGAGGAGGCTTCATTAGATCACAAACCAAAAAAACGTCAGAATATTACAACAGTCGAGTAAAGCCGGTCCGAGACATGATGGAAGACACGCAGCGAGAACAGGAAGACAGGAGAAACGCTACGGGTGCGTATATGTAATAGAGCAAGGTGAATTAAACGCGCAAGTCTATTTACATATGCGGTTCATGATGAGAGGGAAAGGTAACCTAAGAAGACAAAATGAAGGTTCCCGCAGTTGCACGTGTTGCATGGCAAACAGCTCTGAGAGCGGACAGCAAGACCGGAGCGCTAGTTAACTCCTGCCGATAAGATTGATTAAAATGGCGTTTGTAAACCCGCAACCGTCATTACCTCTGTGCATGTAACTGGCGTCGGTGCGATCGACAAACGTAAGTTTAAAGTTAAGAAAATGCAACGTCACCAATAAAAAGCACTGCACGTATGCGTTTGTAGTTAACCAACGTTATTTCAGTCGCCCACTACCGCCATGTAGGAATTAGCCCAATTGGTGTAGACTTGTACAACCTTTATTATCTTCTAGAACAGATCGAATAATAAATAAAATAAATGTTTCATTTCAATTCGGACGCTACATTAATTAAATTGGTAATGCTTGAAGTACCCAAACATGGGACCTAATTACTAACTATTAATAATTATTTTTTATATTATACATTTGATCATTGTTGTTGCCGCATGGGCCACATGAACAACTGATTAACTTGAACCAGACAAATCTCAGTACCAAAATGGTGCAAAAAGACGTCCTGAAAAATCTTTAGTTAACCGGGCATTATAAATATATTTTAAGTCTTCCGCACGCAGAGTTGCCTCCATTTACCAATTTTTTTAACATTTGATTTCAATATGTTACACTGCATGCTATAGCTTAGGCTGTACCTAAGATATACAGATTCGAATCTCTCAACGTCGGTTTTGTAGGAGAGATATAGGCCAAAGCCTGTCGTGTGTGCTATACGTGACTCAGTAGTTAATAGAAGTAGGCTACCCTTACGGCAGATATGTTTTGGACTCGAACAGGTACCATTACATAGAACTATGAACTGCCACGTACTTGGATATTTGGCTTCATAGGGTTCTGATAGTTTAGGTGGAAGGTCCAATGTTTACAGTTACGAAGAAACCTCTCGCAATGACTATTACAATCACACGGATCTCTATCATTCATTCCTGTGAGATGCGATGTCACGGACCATTATTCTATGCCGCATCCCGACCATGTTTATATAAACGATCTTCAGATATAAATAAAATTTCAAAGCGAAGTCACTTTTATTACGGGAACCTATAGCTCGCAATGAATTACAAGGGTAATATTTGCTATCGTTTTGTATGTAGAACCACATCTGTGAGCAAAACGTAAATATTTTTTATGCTGGTTGAAAAAAATTTAAGCTGGCCAGAAGTTTTATCCTTATCACGCAGGGTTTGGGTCACATGAAAAGGAATAAAATTAAATTAAATCATTCGTATATATCTTGTACAGAGTATTAGTGAAGGGATATTTTTATGGAGCGCTACAGTAGCAAAAACTCGTTCCGATCCGATAAATCATACGAGATCCGATCTCCCATTGTAGCAATAACTCACTTCCGGCCCTCTGACCCCATGACAAAGTTGCAATAGATTCAGAGTAATGTTCCTGGAAGCTCTGAAGCAGCCATGGTTCGATTCGCGCATCTCTATCTCTATCTCTATCGTCGTTTGAATTTTAGCTTCCTTGGCCGTACGACTTTGTGTGTATACTTAACTAAAGCACAATAGACGCACTTATTTTCAACGTCCAATACGTATTTACGTGTCTTGTAGTTACTGCTGAATATGAATAGAACAAAGGGAAAGAGTCTAGTCATTTATTTGCCGATCAACTGGCATAATGCTAGCCAATATATCCAATTATGTAATCCGGATTATCTGAAATAGATTATTTCTATACTTCTACAGGTTATTATGTTATGATTATTATTCAGTCTGCAGACTAGGCATGTATCCTAAGGTAACGAGACCTATCTGCAGTGCAGTGGTAAAATTCAGCTGCGACCCGTACGTACCCACAACCGTACGTAAATAGGCAATATTAGTTTAGCGAATGGGTTCATGTAAGCAAAGTTGGTTGCCTTTGTGTATCCTGTACCAATATATTATTGCATATCAATTATATCATGGATGGATAGTGGTAAGTGTACAGCCCTTGGCCATATAGCTTGCTGCCGTATCTCAGCGTGCGCAAGAACAGTGTGGAACGGGAGAGTCATGGCGAAAAGGTGATACATCGAGGAAGTAAATGATGACAGTAGAAGAAGCCGGAATAGGATGCGTCGCACAGATAAATATGTGGGGGTTATTAAATGTAATCTTGCATAATCGAGCAGACGTCTGCGGGCAGACAGAAAGTCACATCTTCCTAGACCAAGAAAGGATTGTTCTATATATATTTATTTACCGAAGCTGCTTGAGAACGTATTTGGGTCTTATCCGAATTGAACAAATCTGATCGATAGAGACGAGGCTACTCATTGACAGAAGCACGGATTCGCTGTTAGCTGACCAGGTTGATTATCGTGCTTTTCGTAGCTGGGTCTTTTGCCAAATCACTATTTGTTGGAAAGGCATTACTCCCAATCCTTGTCCCATTTGTGCCGTGTCTTGAAGTAGCAAAATAATAGACAACGATAAAAGGTTATGGATTTCAACTATCAGGTTGGCTATGTGGTAGGTCTTTATTTGACAAGTTGTTGAGACTGCTCTCGCTGAAATAGATTTCAGTCGTTTACGATCATGGAGACCTTGTTTGACATCTGATTAAACTTTTTAGAGATTTGTATTGCGTTTCCTAAATTGTTGTGCGTGATGCATACATAGCGTATCGATAGGCAAAATAGTCAAAATTTAGAATGAAACAAGCAATCAATGATTAGATTGAACTCATACGATACGAGTTGCTTTGGGTCTCCTAGCACTCTTTAGATACCTATGTCATTAACTGAATTGATAGCGGAGCACATCCTATACTTTTTTCTAATAAGTATCATATGTAGCTTTGCTTAAAAATTTGTGTTTTACGGTTAATACACGACGCCTTGCTCCCAGCACAAAACCACGTGTGTCCACGATCCCAAAATGACGACGTGTCCCTCAAGTTCAGCAGGTGAACATGACGCAGCTAGATCCCTAGAAAGCTTTCACCCAAGAAACATAACCCTTATAACGTCTAATTCACAAAGCAATTTACCCGGTCGCATCAGTTACAGATATTAATTTACTATCACGTATTTCTTGTTGAATATTTTGTCATGGACGCAGGGCTAAGAAGATCTTCTTACTAAGAGAAAGCTTTGAAGCGCCTTGTCTCATATAGCTATTCGTCGGTTCGTTCGAACGAGCATCCGCGTTAAGTCTGCGACTTACACGAGGAGTTTCGAATTGCCTGTATCTTATGATATTAAGAGAACACAAGCAACTGCTTGACCCAGTTAGTTTCGTTTTTATTTCTTTAATATTTCTGTTTGGTCTCTTTATGAAGTGGTCCTTGGAACTATCTTTTTTCACCTATACTATTAAGTACTTGCCTCTACTAGGAATCTAGCCGTAACGGATCTCGCTATACTTATCCGCGGTTTCCCTAAGTGGCTTATAAAACGGCATGGTAATCTTACAAGCAGCTATGAAACTTAACAGTTTCCTAGTTTTTCCTTTTTCTAACGATAATTTCAACTTACGTACGGTAACGTGCTCGTTAGTTATAGTTGCCATGGCAATGCACTCAACAAGATGTATATTAACTGCGATGCCTTACACTTTCATAGTTAATAAGTAATATGCTTATTTACCACACATATTGGTTCAGATTCAAGTTCAGGCGTAGACACGCTTCGTTTCATACTGAAAGTATGCCTTTTGACGCAGTGTGTAACAGGTAGCGGATGTAGAATTGATGACAGTTCGGGAAAGACTGACTAAACACTACCCCTCACAACAAAGCCAAAAACATTCCGCCTCGATAACTTCAGCCTATTACATAGTTGTACCGCTAGTTGATCTTGGCCACTAGGTGAGCTAAACGACGGGTAACTCATCAGAGCTTACTTTTATATAGTAAATATACGACACTATGTGGGTGAATTTCGTAGTCATAAGGTCCGAGCTACGATTTCAATCCAGTGATGCCAACGTCTGTCTGTTTCTGAATACGCAGAATTGCTGAGAATAAAATAAAGGCCAGGTCTTAGTGAGTCCAGAGACGTGGCTGTTCACAGAATGCGCTAATAATGAAGTAAAAATGGCACGCCGTTATAACGTTAATACACTTATGATTTTAACGGTTTAATAACTGTGATAAAAAAAATATAGACGAAAGAGGAACGCTTAGTGGGATTTCAACAGCGGTAGCACAGCAAAACGTATTTTTCTGGTTACTGTTCCACTGACATTAGTATGATGTATAATGTAATCGATCGTTACCTGTAGCCGTTTGTACACGGGTGCATGTAGCTTAAGTGACTCTCCTGTATACATCGGCATTCAACACTATCGATCGGCAGCATTACTTTACGAAGACACGTATGGTACTCTGCAATGTAACCTGCAAAATTAGCTTCGTATGGATCGGAATAGTAGGTAGGGCTTCGACCGGTTGGTTGTGTACATGGAATGATGTTAGGTATCGTTTCACATTAAAGAGCATAATTATATTCTTTAATTTTATGTAGACATCGTCATTACACACGAGAGATTGCAGTTCAATCAATTATTATATTCTGCTAGGCTTCTGGCGGACACCTCGTGAAGATGTACGCTAGCTCAGAGCGAAAACGGATTGTTTGGAGGTAGCGTATATTAGTGGGTCGTGTTACAGCCCTTTTACTTTATAAACGGGTATAGCAATATTAGGTTTCGAATCAAATCTCAAGCCGATGATAAGATCGTCTGGTTAGTAACTTAGGGATAGGGATGCTTCGCGATGCGGCTTGAAGTCAAACCCATCGTACTCGTTTATCAAATGCAGAATATGAAAGAAGCTTACTCTAAAAAAATCGGTTGCTTAGGTTTAGAGAATTAAACCTTGAAGGCATACGACGCGTCTGATTACCCAACGAGTTATTTTTATTGAAAATGCTCTTTGCTCCTGCAATTTATAGAATACTTTGGGGAACATAATATCTTGCCAATGCCTAATTGCCCTGCAAGGGCTCGTACAAACTAATCAAAGGATATTTCGATTGTTTTCGATCGGTTCGAGTCCTTGGCCCTATTCCTAAAAAATTGTTTAGTAAGGAGCAGTCATCTTGGCTGATTATATGGGAGGTTTGCGAGCCTTTAAGAGCTTCTGCAACGGTTGTTACATTGGTTTCAGATCATTCCAATGTGTTTTCAGAAGCACCATCTGCTTCTGTCTGTGCACGTGCCTAAATAAACTTGCGCAGTCAATGTCACAAGATATCAAGATTCAAATCACGTAGGATTATTATTAATCTTCTTAAAATATATCTTAAATAATCTTAATATATCTTCTTCTTAATATATATCTTAAATAACCTTCTAAAAGCCAAAGTCGAATCATTGAATTCGGCTGTAAGGGCATGCTATGCAATTTGTTTGGCTTCCTTAGGACATTCTTGTAGATACTGTGTATTCATGTTGATAGTGATCTACTACTAACCGTAGTAATGTTGAAGATTAAGTTAATAGTGAAAGGATTTGAAAGTTTTTTGATGCAGTATGGAGCGAACTAGCTTCAAACAAGTGGCTTGACCCGTGCCACCCGAGTATATATGTTTATGATATGCCCGTTACAACGCGTCCAGGAATTTAATGAACAGCTACCCCCCAAACCATTAACAGCACTCCCGTCGCCTTCGCTGCCCTTCGTCCCTTTTTGCTCGCCAGCCTCGTCCACGGAGATCGAGAGCTGAGCGGCTGGAACCGAGTGAATGGTTAGCGAGGAGAATAGAAAAGCGGTAATGCTACCGGTCAATCGTATGTACAGTTTTTCGTGAGTTTGTGATGCCACTCATTGAACACGCACCATCACCGGCGCCGTCGCGGCCACCGAAAGATCGGCAGTCCCCGTTGCTGCTTTATTTCCGCGCTCTGCTTTCGACCACCACTTCGGCTGTAGGCAGCTCTGCCCAGGAGGACGTCCGAATGTAAACGTTTCGTGTAATCTTGAAACGGTCGAAGCGAACGTACAAGTTTGCGCATTGTACTACGTTATCAGAGTTGTATTTCAGAATGCGATGCGTGTGATAGCCATTGAGTTGCTTGTAGAAGGTTCACAAATATCGTCGTCACTGCTTGTTTAATAGTAGATGTTTGTGAAGGTCGTAAAAGAGACATGGACGAGTAAAGCGAACAGCTACTGAGCTAAGTCGGAAGAGCATCCATTGCAGTAGTTTTATTCTTGTTAGCAGGTGGAAGCATCTCACATGTCGATAAACTAGAGCACATACTAGGAAACTTTAGGCGCAAATCACGGACGACAGTTGTGCTAATATCGGTGGATTCAGCTTTACGAACTTCAATGAACTGATAAGACATAGTAAAACATCGCATATTTCGTTGTATAACTGCTTTACTGTTTCTGACGTTCGCTACGATACCATCGGAGTCCCGTTCCGCTGCCGGACGGCTTGCGTGGCATGTGCGTCTGTGCCTTATCAGCTATTAAAGCTAAGCGACAACTGGTTATCACAGTCGTGTCACGTACCACTCCCACTGTCAAGCAGCTCCTCGCAGCGCGGGCCATTCTGTATCTCCGTACATACACTAACATCATATATACATCTGTTTAGCATCCAGGTCTATGTGGGAAACACTTCTGAAAATGTACAAAAAAGGAACTGGGCCAGCTGCACCGTGAACTTGACTAGCGGGTTGAAAAGGGTCGAATTTATTTGAATGTTTTTACATCTACAGCAATTTACATATACAATTTGTAGGAAAAACTGTTCACTCAGTGAAAAAAAAATAGTTCGATTGATTTAGATAGAATAGATATAGTACTATGCGTTATAGTGGAAGAAGACCCGAGTGATTTCTTCGAAGCAGTATATACTGAGGTACGTGCAGCCGCATACGCAGACGGCATGTTCATTATATAAATAATATATAATTGTTGTATTTTGCAGATGTGCGTATTTTTCTGGGGCTCCAGAAACCAAAACAATATGCAGTTTGCCTTGCATGTCGTGAGCCGCAATTAAAGGAGGCTTTTTGAAGCTGAATTTATATCAGTCGACGATCATTATATCGATAATACATACCAGGAAGGTATTTTTATGCACGGACACGTAGTGCGTATGAAGACGCGTTTTGGGCGAGGTGTCCATTTGTATATTCTTAGTACACGTTTGCGCTCTATGACCTGTGAGTAGATAAACAAAGATCTTAGGGTTCGCTGAGAGCTGCTAGATGAGAGCCGTGACAAAATAATAAGATTAGGTATCTATCGATTTTAACTAGAAGGAGCAGTATTTTCAATTTATAATACAATTAAATGTTAAATAGAACCGCGATTCGTTGAGGCACAAAGTAGAATAGATCTATCAATGAATCCTTTATTTTCACTCACGTACATCCCCCTTCACTGTGTCTACGACGAGGCAAATGTCACGTCAAAACTCTATTGGTATCATTTAATGATAACATGAAATTAAATACGCAGTCTCATGATGCAGCATCTAGAGACTTCAACAGATGATTGCTTATTTTAATTGTAAACAAAATTGCCCTGTAAATTCATTATTGAATTATGTTAGCCGCCTCTGCGAAATGGCCCTCTTACGTACGGATTCGGAGATGTGTCTTGCGCATTGGACATGGCCCCGCAAAAATATCCCGGCAATTTACAAAGTATCCTTATCTCAACTCACATACGGCAACTTGTTGTAATTAGCGCTGGGAGATAACTGGGCAAGACATATTAAGCCTTACGTCTCGATATTCAGTTATTCCAGAACTCTTGAATACAGTTGTCTTGGCCAGATTATCGGTCGGGACTTAATTTGCCCCCATAAATTTATATAAATGTGTTTACACGAATGAGCAGAAATAAATGCCCCTTTGGCTTCCATACTCGACGAGCGACAACTTTATTTAGCACGTAACTGTATCAAAAGTCGAAAATACTGCTTTTTCTACTTAATTTCAGTATTTTGTCACGACTCTCGTCTAGCAGTCGTCAGCGAACCTTAAAATAAAAAGCGAAAAAAAAAACGACATATTAGTAGAAGAAAATTACCGTCGAACTAATAAGCAAAAGCAAACAACGATTATCACGTTTTTACTGTGTTGAACGATTAGCGGCTTCACTGGAAGACAGTTTGTTTGCGAACCTTCAAGCAGATCGCTCTCATATACACAGCACCCTTACGACTTGCATGCTATTCCTAAAATACGCCTTTTGTATAAATGATGTATATCATCTATGTAGAAGTTTATCCAGAAGCAGTACAGGCGTCTCAATCTAAGGCCTTAAAGCCGATTTTCGTCCGAGTAGCTGAACGTATATTGACGCTTGCTGAGTCAAAATGAGAGTCGCTAGGCCACAGCTCGTAATGGACATTTCCAAATACAACGTGTAGCACCTTCCTTAGGCTTTGCTACGAATAGCACCTCAGTCCTTTTGCACGCCTTATGTGGCTTTGGTGAAAGATCTTGATTCTGTTGTATTTCTGTAGAACTTTTGCAGATGCAAATCGACCAGGTAGATTGTTCTAACTCGACTCGCGAGTGTTGGGTTTTTTTGCGGCCAGTTTTCCTCAAATGGTTTAAAAATACCTTGTCGTAGACGTCTAGGTTGTCTAGGAGGTCTAGGTTTGGCGATGTGTTAGTTATTCATGTGTCGCTCTTGCTTAACTTTCGCAGTAGCTTCATCAGCTTTGACTGGCCACTACGAGGAGCATTTTCCCCATCAAGTCTTCTGACCACATACGCATTTTTAGGCTATTTTCTCCAATACCACTTCTTAATGACCCGCACAATTTGTCGTGAGTCTTGGCGACATATGTGCTCTTATCGTAATAAAACTCTAAGATATAGCGAACCTCAGCGTTCAAATGGTACCCGCGTCGTTTTGACGCAACCCATATTACCTCGTCAATATTCTTTGACAGCCTTATATATATATGTGTACGGGTTGCAGAAACGGTTCCTTAGCTAGATGGTGTATATATATATGAAGTGAATTCGCAATCGGTTGCCCTCTACTGTCGGAAAATTGAAATTGATAGCATTGAAAATATCTCTCAATAACATTTCAAACGTTATTCCTATATTTTCATTGAAACAATTACATACATGGTACTTTTGAAGCATAGTAATCCGTATTAGCAGGAGGAAGTTTGCGACCCACTACCTATTACGTAAAACGTAAATCTACTTGGTAGTTTCAGTTGAAACCTTTGGTATTGCGTTTAGCTAAAAATATGAAGATATGTCCGCCTGTGAATGTTTGTACATGCCACAAATTGAGTTGCTTACTCACGGCTCGCTTGTTTGGGGAATATATTGTAGAAGTTATTTGAATTTCCAGAGAGCTTACTTTAAAGCTATATCAAAACGACTAAGGTAAGGAAGTTCAACTCACAGAGGAGAAGGTATATCGTTCGACCGTTTTTCTAGAATTCGTTGACATTGGTCAGATTCTTGGATAGACCTATAAACTCACTTGCATGTATGCTTGTAAGGCGTCTTTCTGTGTCTATATAAAATATATAACGGGTCTATGTTGGGTTACATATTTATTACAACGAATTGAACGGAAGATAGGCTCAATTGTCAACGGGACCAAACCATTCATTCGGTGCTCTGTAGCATCTTCCCTTTTTAAACCTAAGAATCGCCTCAGCAGGTTTTTTTTTAACTGCAGCTGTAAGAAGAGCTGCACATAACCCGGAGGAGCTAAGCGGGTGGAGTCCTCCTAGGAATCCTTGGAAACCCTGGTCGACTCCCTCGAGACGACCGAGTTCGTTGTCTTCGTTCAGCAACGCTAAGTACCATACCAAGCAAGTAGGGGTTCTTTTTTCCCTCGCTTCTACTCTGCTGGCTTCTGTCGATCTTCAGTAACTCATTTCTTTACCCTCTTTTTACCCTCCTTTGCCCCAATGTCTGCCTCTTCGTGCGGCTGCTTTCGGTTGAGGAAGCTGGTCAAGCTAATCGTCAATACGTTTGGAAATTACGCCTTTCGCTTGAGAGCTTTTATGTTTCAAGTTTTTCGTCCGGTATCGCCGTTAGGCATTCCGTTAGATGGCCGTTTGAAAGTTTAACCGGCTTCAGGAAAACTCCCATTGATACTCTTAAAAAGTCTGAACTTTACCAAACAACAACTTTCTGTGTTTTCAATTGAAGCAGGTAATTAGCACTAAACTGTAGCGTATGGCCGATGCTCAATAATTTAAAAAGGATAGTAAAGTCCAGTTTAATAGGAGGCGTTGATAGCTTGCGACCTTTTAGGTGTTGGAAACAGTACTTTATTTGCTGACCATTCACTACTGAGAAAAATATAAAAAACATGCCTTTTAACTATAAGAGCTGCGACCATGTAAGATCGAAAATACTTACCGTCGCTGTAAGATAACAGATTGTTTAACATAACAAAAAACCTCTGTTGTAATTCTGCTCAGTTTTCACAAAAGCAAAATGGTAACTGGCCTCCGTAGCGACAGGCACCAAAACTGCATACTTTAGCTAATTTGTAAAAAGGCGATGGATAGCGAACTTATATAAATGTTTCTAATACGTCCTCTAGCCATGGGTCAAAGCAGGCCATGTCTGCTGACAGTTATACGCGAGTCGAGACCAGCCCCAAAGAAACACTCTTTCGTATGTCTTTCACGGTTCTAATGTATTTTAAATGTCTTAGCTGGGTTAGAATTTTTGGAAAATCAGGCAACCTTCCAGAATGGCCAGGTAATGCGAATCTTCATCGAAATGATTAGTTTTTCAGGAATAGATCGTAACAAAAAAGACTTAGTGATTCAGTTAAGAGGAGAGTAAGTATTAGGACACAAAGAATAGGACAACAAGATTCTATTAGAAACAAGCCATGTGTTACTGGCAAACAATGTTAAGCTGACAGTTCAGGGACACGGCACACACATAATAGTCAGGTAGCTAACTAACTCTGTACGAGTGACTTTGTCCTCTTAGTTAAACTCTACCCGATAGGTATGTATGGTGTAGTCGAGATGCTCTGAACAGCATACTACGTCACAAAATGTCCCTGGCCGCAGGCCACATAAAAAGTCCTTTCAACGAGGCATTGTGACACTTTCTTACACAGCTATCTTTAACATAATGAATATATATAGAGAATAACGCTGCCATGGCCGCTCCTCCCAAACTCGAGCAATTGAATTAAAGTCTTTATTAGGTTATGACACAGTAGCTTTAAGGAGCGTAGCCGTCTTTCCGATGTTAGACGGCAGTGCACACATTTTTTTTAATTTTCTATTTATCTCATACTCTGTTGCTACTTACCGAGCTTATCGTCACCCGGTATCATGTGAACTTATAGATATTACCTGTAAAAGTTATACAAGATGCCATATTGAACATAAAAAAACAATAAAATGTAGTAGGCATTTCTCCTTATCAGCGCAGATTTCCAGAAGATAGTTCTGCTTTCCATGCAAGGAAAAAATAACGCATTCTAAAGATGATATCGGTATCTAAATTTTTCATGCAATTTACGAATCTGACCAATTAATAATAACAAGGAACGTTCTGTGTCAATCCGGGTACAGCTGACGTCGTCGTATACCATTTTGTGTTGTTGGAAAACGTGCTATAGGGAATTGAATTGAGATTAGAAGTGTATTACCCCTTAATACGATAAGCAAGGGTCAATGAGTCCGACTGAAAGCAAGTTCATGTACTTGAAACCTATGAAACGCTGAGCTCTACAAAATAGTCATTCATTTTTAACTATGATTCACTATATACGGTCGTAACTACAAGAACAGTTAGCAGCACAAGGTTGACTACTAGATGTACATATTCTCCAAAAAACAAACATGAATCACTGTTGAGCAAAGCAAACAGCTATCCTTTGATAATGCTAGCCTCCAGCATTGTCATAAAGCTGCTTCCCTATCTGCCATGTCCTGAGCTCGCTATGTAGCGTATTGTGGACGTCCTTCGTAAAATACCCCGATAAATACGTACGCGGATCTATAAATGTACCTTCGTGTATATATGTGTCTGCTTGTAGATCACTACTACCGACGTTTGATGCGTTGAATATAATGCGTTTGTATATAAGCATAACGCTAAGCTGAGTGCAGTACGATGTGCAAATATGGTTCCACGAGATGAAGGACCGAGGAAGCCTGAAAGGGCCAGAAGGACGCAAACGATACTGTAATGTCGTTTATGCGGGAAGCGATGGACGGCTGTTGTGACAGCGTACATGCATCACAGGATAGTACTATGCTTTTAAAGCTCTGGGCGTGTGTTTGCTGACAGCCGTTTTGCCTGTATTCATGAAAGCGTTAGGATCTCACATGAATCGAATAGGAAAGGAGGTGGAGACAACAGGTGAAGGTGCACGTTTCGTTCAAATCCATCGGTAACAAAGGGTATGGTGTCAAAACCTCGCCTTTGGTAGGTAACGCACGTGGGATATGCCACGACAGAGCAAAACGTGGCTGCTGTTGCAGACGTCGCCATCGACGCGATCAGTGTGTCACCAGGGGACGATAGTACGAGGCATCGAGAAAGAGCTGGAATACCGTTACCTGCTGTTAAAACAGGTGGATCTGCTTTTTGGCGTCGGCTGTACAACCGAAGTGGGTACTGTTAGCAGACCTTCCGTGCGCACTTAATGCGGTCTATGTTCGTTTACCTTGAGAACAGGTTCAGCTGATAAATAAGCAAGCCATTGAACTGCAAATAGTGAACGATGCGTTCGAAATATACAATACAATAGCAGATGCGTAAAGTCCGCATGTACCGCAGATAACACAATCTATTTCCAAGTTCAGAACAAGAGTATAACTGACCATTTTGAACTTTTTTCTCTTTTTTTTTAACAACTGAACTTTTCTTCTCTATAATCGTTCATTTGTTTTCGGCTTTTAATTAAAACAATTCTAATGTGTGCTTCTCTTTTAACTGTTTTCTACTTCTTAAAAGTTTTGTATAAGCTTTTCTTATGTGAAAATACTATCATTGCTGAGCGTAAAGGTAATTTTTAGCAAAAACAAAGCAATAATCTGCATTTGTGTGAGAAGCTCATAGTTTTGGGTTTCTAAGAAAGACGTTTTGTCGATTTCCAGAATTTTGGGCACTATGACTGTTCTAACCGCTACCAATGTTTTTTGCCATGCAAAGTGTGAAGCGTCTAGGTAGCTATTGGTTGAAAACGATGTTTCGCTTTTATCTTTGTTTTTATGTTTCAATAAATCTTATCTGTGCTATTATCATAAAAATAGGACTGCTACATTAATTATATAACGACTTGCTGTTAGGACGCAATAAAATAATTTCCTACCTTGAGGTGATTGTTTAAAATAGACCGTCTATTCAAGGACTCCTAGTTCTATAGCACAGTGTTATGGATGTCCAAAAAGGTTCTGCTCCTATTTTATGAGCCGAGTTCTGTTAGAGTTAACAAATGTCGACCCTAGTTTGGCGCACAAGTAAGTCCGCGTAGTCGAAACCTACAATAATCTCGATTTTGCAAAACGGCATACTGAAAAGCGTGTCTTGCTTGCCCTGTAATACGTGGTATACATGAAGTATTTGGGACTTTATAAATAAGCTTAGAATGAAAATTAGCTCGAATCAAGCCTTATGCTTAGTACAGTCAGGCCGCAAAAATGTTCCGAATGATCTGTGCCTTCTGCTAAACCCCACTGCTGGGTGTCACTTATGCTGCTGTTGGTACTGCTGCTCAGAAATGCATAAATTTCAGATCGTTGCTAGCTTGCTACGTCAATATAGCTTCATTCGAATAAAGTCACCAGCAAGACTCAGTGGATTAATTTTACACACCGTATTTCCGACTTTGCCAAGATGGTCCGGCTACACAAAGAACTCTACGCCGCGGTCTGGCATGCGATTAAGATTTATCTTCTCGGTTAAAAACTTACGCTATGTGCTTTCCCATTGTGCGTAGGAAAATCTTGATAGCGTTGTACTTTGGCAAGAGAATGCCAAGCCCACATTTTTCAAGGCCTAAGAAGTGATGTCATAATGCGTAAATCTTCTCTTTGTAGTAGTGCTAGACACAACATAATTTCAGTAGTATCGGATTTTATCAACTCCTATAGTTGTATTGATCTTTGAATACGCTAAATTATAGGTTTGATTTTTACTCTGGGTTGCATTTGCTCGTTTATGGGCACTCGAAATAGGTTAAACGCCCTACGAATTTGTTTAACTATTACTATTACGTTTCCAGTTATTAAGGTTTTCCCATAGAGAACATGACACATTTCACATTTTTCTGTGCAAGACGTTTGTCTACTTCGAACTTGCCAATTATAGTTTAAAACGGTTATTGAGTTTATCTAGAATGAAGAAATCTATGTGTTATACTCTCGTGTGCGATTAGCCCGAATATCAATAAAATATCTGGCCATTGATTTTGAGCTGTCTCGCTTGGAAAACTTTCCTTCTTTCGGACTACGCGTACTTGAGAGAATCGTTATGGCTG
The DNA here is from genome assembly GCF_002443255.2 of Varroa destructor. Classification (NCBI taxonomy): domain Eukaryota; kingdom Metazoa; phylum Arthropoda; class Arachnida; order Mesostigmata; family Varroidae; genus Varroa; species Varroa destructor. Next base: position 55,285,091 of record NW_019211454.1, on the reverse strand, counting down.
CCTAATAGAAAAAAGAGGGAAATCTATTGACGGCAGTGATCGTGTGGCCTCCTATTTCGTCGAAAAGCCAGGCCGCTTTAGCGGAATGCGAGAAGTCATGCTTGCGGCAGGTGGGGGCTCTATAATGGAATTCGTTAAACTAGGGTAAAACATCCAATACCATTATGACTTATATACTACGAAGGCCTAGGCCTGAGTTACGCGGTACGTCAACAAAGAATCCGAAGCAGCTTTGCATGCTCGATTCTCGATCAACAAGGTATTTTTGAGCGGGGACAAAATTGCTCGCTGAGAAACCACTGGACTAGATTTCAACATGGGTGAGGGCTGGACGGTTGTAGGCAAGTAGCTCTGTACTATTTCATTCCTATATGGCAAGTAGGAAAAATATAGTCGATGATATTGTTGTATATGTAATCGATCTCGATTAAGATATTCGTCAAACAAGAGGTTTGAGATATGCTTAATGGTCTACGAAAAGTCTGTGGATATGGTTCATAGCTCGACTTTTAGGTCGTGAGAGAAAGATCGCACCTACATATTAGAAGCATGTCACTCTAGTGCCATTTGGTTATCTGTCTAGTATTTGGCAATGGCGGTGACTAGCAGAGTTACAAACACATGAATATACATACATATAAAGCAGATATGGTCTGTTGCTTTGAAATCGTCAGCTATTATTCTTCGAACCATCGTATTTCATTGCAAATTATATATCTATATGTATATTGTTCACAAGTTGTGTAATGCTATTTTCCTTAGCTCTCTTTGTTATTCTATTTTCTAGTGTTACAATTCCCTCCAGACGAGTTAAAAAGAAAAGAGTTTTACCTCTTCCAACTAGGCCGTTTGCTTTTTCCCTTGTTTTCTAATGTTATTTTCTGTGCTCATTCCCATTATTAACGTAACGGGACAAATGGCTAAACCAAACGATGCAGGCCTTTTAAGCCCGCACGTACGCAAAATCACGCTAATATACACTATTCCCGGCCAATCCCTGTGCTTTCAAAGCAAAGATATCAGCAAATGTAGGGGGGTGCGTGGGTGAATAGAGATTGGTGCCAAGCTTGTGTACGCACCAGGAAAAAAGCCCTACTGCGTGTTCATTTTTTGCCGGCAGGTGCAAGACCGGATCGCCATACAACAACTGCAGCACAGGTCTAAACGCGCGAAGAAGCTTCGAATGATAGGGAAGGGCGAGAAGAAAGACCGTGTCTGGTAAATTTGGCATTGTTGCTTGTTATTATTATCGTGTGAATTACTCTGTCTCCTTTCCTATGCGCGATTTGCTGCTCCATAACCGACAAGCGGCATTTCTGATTCTGTACATATACATCCATGGTTCGGTTCCGCAGTGGCTTAGAAGTAGGGTAGTGTGGTAGAGGATTCCTCGGAAAGAGATGATTCCGCTGATCGGAGTAATAAGGGAAGGCAGGCAGAAAAGTAACGCGCCAGCGCGTGCGGTTGCACCAACAATATCAAGTATTTGCGCTACAGCTACAGCTTTAGCCCTCTGAGCTCTTTCACACTATATAGAGTTCCAGTCCCCGATGCAAAAGCTGACCCCGGCAAGGGAGACGGCAGCGGACCAAAATAACATGAGATCGTAGCTGTCGTGAACGACAAATAAAGATGATTGGAATGCTGAACTATGGCGACGGCGGCCGATGGGCCGAATTGCGGGGAGAGCCATCCAGAGGGAACTCCTCCTTGTAGGCCATAAGTAAACTCTAACAAAGAAACCGCAACGGAAAGAAAAACAAAAAGCAGCCGAGCAATGTACGAATACAAAACCCGAAGCAAACACTACAGTGAGCCACGGACTAAGCAACTAACCTTCTTTCTATCGTGTGCTGCTTAGAAGCGCCAAGTGATGGAAACGGGCACGGTAACACGTTCTGAGTAACATCAAAATCAATCAAGTCCAACTAGCGCGTTACGGGGTGGAGTGTGAAATGCTGATCTACCGTTCTCGTTCAAATTACTTACAAAGATCAAGCTTATTTTATTTAAAAAAAAAACAAACATCCTTTGCGCACAGCTGTTCAACTGTGCTCATTAATAATAGTGAAAAGAGATGATACAAGGAATTGAGTAAAATTTTAAAACGGAAAGAGGTTGTGTCTGAAGGAAAGCTGAAGACGCACGTTTTTTATCCAATACGAAAATTGCTTAAGGCCAAAACAAAAATTGTTGGGGGTAGAGGGCATTTGTTCCTCGATTTTGCTTGGGGTTGTGGGGCTGACGGTGGAAAGCACCTACGAGAGGAAAAGTAACCGAGAGAGCGATGGATGCGATGAGAAAAAGGAGAACAGGACCTATCTCATCCAAGTACCGAATGTACGATGAAAGTTGACCGAATAATGTATCAGCATAACCTCTCAACAATGGTAGTAAAACAAGATGGTTTTTGTCGTCTTAAATTACAGCAAGACTTTTGAACGGTTTATTGCTAGCGCCAAGTACAGAATTTTTATCACTGAAAACTGTGAACATGTCGGCCTTGAGATGGCGAGCCATTGTCGCTATATAGATTCATTTTCCGGAAAATAAATGAAAATATATTATTTAGTGGCTAGTCATTGAACATATTCTCCACGGTGAATGTTTCGACACGCGTATCTCTGATATATTATTGATCCGACTCAATTTTTGCATTTGCTTTTTTTCTACAGATGAAAAATTTGGGTGGAGTTGAGCTGATAAAGTACAAACTTCCTTGATAGCCAATCTCACGTGATTGTAGATTTGATGGGCGGCTTATCTAGTTGTGCCATTCCCTACTAAACTCTTCCAGCGCCACTAATTATCTAATATATTTAAACCGTTTGACCTCAAACAACGGAATCGGGCTGTACATGCTATAGTGAAAGGAAGATGCCACTTATTAGAGCCATAAAGACTCTGCACTTCTATCACAAATTATGCATTATTATCACTCTGCACAAATTATCCGCAAAGATTAAGTTACTTTTATATGTTCACAAAAATATATCTAATCGTCTACTATAGTTTGGTATGAATTCAGTTAGTTATGTAGCAGTCAAACTAAAATGGTATTTGTGTAATGTAAATGCATACTTCTACATGCTCCATACAGAGTAATAATTACTTTGCTTATGGTTGCAGAAATGATGCTTTTTAAATCGAAGTTAGTCTAACTTCATATATTTCTGGGTCGACCGTGAGTGACCCGACGTAGCGCTTTTCAAAGGAACCTAATTTATGCCACCTCTGTAGCCATCATAATAACTATCTGTTTGGCTAACGACTAGGTTTGAAACGGCGGCGCACAGACCTTCCGTCGAAGTGACCACGTGACTAGAAGTGAAAGGGTGTTCTGCCATCATGGCCATGGAAGCCAGCTAATTAATGTTTAGCGTTCCTCGTTACTTTATTATTAACGGAAGTTCCATTAATATTCAAATCAGAAACATAATTTCATTTAAAGCACTTCTTTGAACCAGGGGAGCTTTTCGAAATTCTTACTTTTAAATTAACGACGTCGAAGTTGTCTCGTTTGCGAACTCGAACTACACTGACGCAAAGTACCACTAACAGTGATAACAATTACCCTGTATCAATACACCGTGCATGAAGAGTTCCATGACATGATCTAAGTGAGCTGCTGCAATTAGTTGTGCCGCATCACGACCCATACATCTCAATCAATGCGTCTTGGACAGCCTTTGGCAGCGACACCTTGACACCGACGCTTCTTATATACCGAATTCAATCGTGTACCGTGAAATCCTTAAAAGAAGTTATTGTCTAAACATAACGGTGTCTCGTAAAATTTCATGGACGCATAATAGCGCTCATATGTCCGTCTGGACTTGTCAGTGAAGTACGTAAACGGTCAAATTGTTTGCTAGTGGCATGTTTGACTTGAAGGCTCAAGCCATGGGATCTGCCGTGCTTTGCTTGCGGCTTTTCATAGTACGTTGCTATGCGATATTCTATTTGGATACCATTTGAAGCCGACCTATTCAGCTTGTTTACAGCTTGGCCTGGTGCCGTTAATCAATAGGTCGACAAGATCTGCCGCAAAGATTGACAATTCGAAATAAAAATAGGCCAATCTTTCTAGCGTTCACTGCTAATCGCGACTAAATAAAACATCATACAGAGAGAAAGCTTGGAGATTAACCCATAATAATAATAAGATAATTGGTGGCTTTGCTGGTCTAGGCTTTAAATGGCTGCTTTTAATCAAAGGATTTAATGTCAGCAACCAAAGTTTAAATAAGACAAATGCTATGACTGGCCAAGCTGAAAAGCTTTGAGGTTAGCGTTGACAGTCACCTATGCCTACTATACAAATGGACGCCAGGTTCCCTCCCTACACCCCCCGCCCAAGACAGCGCTGTTGCGTCATGCACCATCAGTAAGAACTAGTGCAAACCAATTCTAACTGTTTGATTGCTATCAAGTTCTTAGCCAACTAATAAATGGTGTCCTAGTTAATCAACATCAAATAATGGCAAAATGAAATATAATATTCCATATAATTAACTTGTAAAATTCGGAAGGGTCGTTAAACCTAGAAATGCCAAAAAAGGTCGACAACCTCGACCTATTCTGCTATAAGCTTGCATGGTCCACGTTCTACCAAGCAGATTTTCTTAACACTCCAGTTATTATAGAGGCATTACAACTTCAATACCTCGCTAGACCTAGTAAAGATTCTTCGGGTTACCGCCGACTGAGAAGCAATAAAGTATAGCGTAGGCGGTAACTTATTTTTTCATTTCATATGCCAACACAATTTACAGGGCATAAGTGGCCTATCCGTTCGTCGTTGCCGAGCTCACAAACAATTCGACTACCTGTATTCAATAATCATGTATTGAAGTTCTGTGCTGTTAAGGATAGTAGAATAGTCATAAGCTGTTGTAAAAATAGGCCATTTCTCTTTGCTATAATTGTCAGTGACGATACAGCGTATACATATGTATTTATACATATTCTTGTTTCTCTAAGCGCTATTTCATCATCTATATGGATTAATCATGCTAATATATTACGACTGTTCCTCGCCTCGTTACCAACAGTAAGTCTTTGAACAAGGTTTAGTGTCGAGAGCTTACAGTCGCTTTAGAAGAAGCCGAAAGCCCAGGACCTTTGCAACCCTTTTTATTAGCTTACGTTAATGCCAATTGGGTTTTAATTTATCTTTTTTTTTATACAATTTCACTGATAAACTCTGTAGGGGGGACTTCTAGAGCATAAATAAAACCTTACAAACAACTGTGGAACCTTCCTATGAACCAGGCGTCGGAAGAGAAGTTTATATTACCTAAAAACATTGTTTTGCGATCTATACAGAATCTGTCGGTGACAATTAACGCAACCTTTGCATTAGTGAATTGCACAATGAACTGAAGAAAGCTCAAAAACTATCGATCTTGAATTTAAGGTTTCCCAAGCCACCTTCGGCGGAGTCACAAAGGACTCGCGCAAAAGTATAAAAATAAATCACACAATCTTCTACGGTTAGAAATATTGAATTTAATCAAGAGGAAAAGTTATAGATAACTGCATTTGCCGATATCGAAAACGGCCTTGTTAGCTCACAAGGCTCGCTTAAAACAACAGAACGCGTTCGGCTGTTATAATGCGACTATCCTATAATAGGTATCCGCGAGCAGAAAGATATAATATACAATATAGAAAAGAAGAAATCTGTACTTCAAAAAGATAATCACAGTGCCAGTTGTGTGTGTCAGCATATGGATATTTTATAACCCTACCGTGATGTATGCTAAAATACGGTGGGTTTTGAGGGGGTCACAGTTTGGTTTAGGCGTAAATCATCAAGCAATTCATTTATTTTTAATTGCGCAACCTATTGAATAAGCCGGATAATTGGCTGCATTAATGATCAGAGCATAAAATGAGGTCACGTACTGCCAAGCCCTGAGCATTTGCTGTCACCTCCACAATGAAATGAGGGAAGCAGCGGTATTTGGCACCCAGATGTGCCGAACGGGTCGAAGCCTCGTGTATATACTTGAGGGCACATAGATATAACGCAGTACTAGCGATTGCGATGTCGCCCTCGGCCTCACAAGAATCGTGGAAAGGTTTAACGAGAATGAGTTTAGGGAAAAAAAAATATAAACCCAAGTTTGACACTTCCAACAGGAATACATAATGCAGAGAGGCGTAAAGGTGGTTTTAGAATACAGATTTATTGAATCGATGGTTATTATCAGCAAATCATCGTCCACAGTTGCCCTGTATTAGCTGCATTGCTTCTAACTGGGCCTAGGTAAAGAAGGTTAGATCTTTGAATCAACCGGGTGATACAAAGAGGAGCATTCGCTTGGTTTAATGGACAAAATGCGGCTGTAACTAACCATCAATGGTCCTTGCTAGGACATCTGCGTTACAATCAAGTGCATAGTACGCAGAGGATTTTCTAGTAATGTTACCACGATAATCTAGCTCTTATTTCGTGCCCAAAAAGGACAGGATGACCTGTTTTTGCATGGTAGTCATTTTATACCGCCAGTAAATTCAGCCTGCTCTGGTCGTTAAGAAAACGCTGTAATGTATGCAACTCTTGAGGTAATCAAAATCGACAGGCATACCATTATGCGGAATGCTAACGTAAATCAAAGGGGGGTACTTGGTTTCTTTCATAATAAATAAACAAGATTAGACGTAATGTTATGCACAGCAGTGGCTTTCGCAAAAGTTTCTGTTAGAACATCTTGATACACATGTGTTATTTAGCCGTTAGCTAAGTTAGCTTTCAGACTGAATGAATTAAGGGAAGTAAATTTCTGCGATACTATGGCAGTAGAAGCCCCTATATCGCAAATTTCGTTTTATCTTTTTTACCCTTACACATAATAATCTCCTAAAGGCATCTTGAGTGATTGGCGTCCAGTTGCTTGAAGTCATATTTTCGCTGCCGGTACTTATTAGTATTATGTAGATAAAACGGTGTTCCCTATTCGAGCTTAAAAGTTAGCCCAAAGCTGCTCCGCCGTATATATTTTGTTTTTTATATATTTTCTTATACCGAGATATTTTCAACGAGCCATGAAAAATTTTTAATAGAGGTTTCTTATTCATTCGAAATTTTAGAAGTAAACACCACCAAATACTCGACAGAAAGATCGTCAGATACACAAATGTATTATTGTAGTTTATTTAGTGAACCGAACAGGTCTCTTATAAAGTTTGCATTTTTTTTTCTTCTTCTTTTTTTTTTGTTAATTTTCATTGTATTATGCTTTCGATGTTACCGTACAAATTGTATCATATAGAGTAAATGCCACACCTTGGGCATGCTGTAAGCAGTCCGTCTACAGTCGACCTCACTTGGGCTCCAAGTACAGACAAAACATGCATTTCTAGTATATTTATAATAGCAGAATATATATGTACATATGTGGCATTGATTTGACTTAGAACAGCTCTTCCCCGATCACCCGCACTAAAGATCAAGTGAATTATGCACAAAGTAGTCTATACATTTATTGTAGTCCAAATGCGCAACGATGTATATACCCGTCTATAAATCAGGAATATATGGAGCATTGGGGGGCCGCATCTCGTATCGTTCGTTGGGCGCATCTGGAATTGTTTGCCATTGAAATACAGTATCCTGTTACCGTCTGAAATTCATATGATATTTTTTTGTTACTGTCATTCACAGGTAACGTAACCCGCCATGATAAGGGCTTCACGACCGTAGCTAGACCATGGTAAGAATGAAGGCACATTACCATATTTACGTGAAGAGACTTAAATGTTAAATTCTAGACAGATAGTAAACATAGTATAATATAATAATATTAATACGATTGGTCCAGTGTCAGAAAATATGGTGCAAGCCAAAAAGATGATTTTGTATGTAATATTTAGTGTATATAATCTCAGTGTATACAATAGGATCCACTACGTAGTTATGGCCAACTAACGTGATATTGATCAGATAGGCATCTGATTAGTCCGCTTGTTCATCAGATATACGAGATAAATTCAAATCTTAAATGTGGATAGCATGTATGCAAAACATACGCAGATTCACACGCACATATACAGGTAATTGTATGTGGAAGGTGCGATCATCGAATTGGGCTGGTTCCGTTTTCTTTTATATATATTATACGATGATAACTATGTCTACAGACCTACAGCACAGGCACCTTCGCTGTAGAGTACAAACTCGCGACCCGTCAATGCGAGCCTTTCAGAATGGAAGCGATGTGGATTCATACGGAAATTGCTCGTTTATGTGCCTACTAATGTCTGGGCTGTGTTCGGCTTGTTAAACGCCCGATATTCGGTATCAGATGTATGTAACTTGCGCATTTAAGGAATAGCGGATGGCATAGGACGATTACCAGCTGCAACTTTTCAAGGCCCCAGATCAGCCAAGATAAGGCAGTCACAGTTCACTTGTTTGTTACTTACGGACTGACATGCGGATCAACTTACTTCCCTAGTTACTCTAATGTGTATTCGTATCAAGTACAATTAGTGCATGTCTCCCAATATCCACATCGTACTACAATAACAATGGTGGAGTGTTTGTGGTCGTTTAGGGAGATCTTCGGCTCACGTTGTGCGTAGCGTCGACACCCTGTAGTTTGCCTTGTAGCCTGACTCTAATTACGTCTGTAACGGTAGGCTGAGACAGTATCAGGTATAAAATATCTATTGTTCGGTTTTGTTGCTCGAACGTTACCAAGACAATGGCGGCAGCAAACATGCCAGTTTCTACACACTATCAGACGCGTCTTTCTTTCGTCCTACCGATCATGTTAGCAATACTTACCCTTCAGTTGCACACGGACACAGCCGCAGATCTCTGTTGGCTTTGCCCGATCCTTCGTTCATCGTACAGGCCTTATTATATCGATTAGATATTAGTCGAAGATAAAAATAGATAAAATATCGCCGGCGTGCACGAATCGTCTCATGCTAGCGGCAAGTCCGCCAGCCAATTTTTATTTACTAGACATCATAATGTAGTGAGAGGCAACGAGCATTCTCATGCCTGTCAAGGGCCATTTCATCCTCTTTCGGCGAGCCTGGCTATTATCATGATATATTGCCGTTGTGGCTTCGAATCCTTGTTTCTTGACTTATGCCTCGCCAAGTAAAGGCCAACAAGCGGTAATCTACCAACCCTGACTCCCTTTTCAGCATTCTTCGTGATCAGGAAATGATTTGCTGACGCTGGTCAATAAAGCTGGAAGTCTAACTCGTCGTGGTGGTAGAGCTTCAGGTAGAGGAGAGTTTGAGGTGCGCGTCTTACCCGTCCTCCACATGGGTACGGCTAAAACGAGAGCAAACCAAGCTAGCTAGCTACCAGTTGTTTCTCGACCTACAAAACATGTGGCGTGTACGGAGAGAGGGGATCGAAGAGGAGTCGGCTCTGTGCGGGTAAGTTCTATTTCGCTAGGAAAGCGTCTGGTGATGTGATCGAAGGACGCCCAAGTTGCAGATGGGCTCACGTTGAAAAGCAAAGTCTGTGGAAACGGTTTGTCTCGTGTTTGGCGATCGGGTATCATTGGCCGTTTAACGATGGCGCATACATTTTACGGTTAAGGAAAGGCGGGACTTGGCTCAAGGGTACAAGAACTAAGGTTAACGAGGGGAGATAAACGCACCTGCTCAGCTTCCTCATTAGTTTCCCCTTCAATATGGCAACAGAACAATTAGCTGGACAACCCTTTTTCCTGTCAGCATCATAAGCGCTGGTTTGAACGAAACGAGCAGCATAGATAATTGTTAGTTTCATTGAAAATGCAAATAGGCTTAGTATGATGTCCTGATTTTAAAGTTAATCTAAATTAAGAAAGTCTTAGTTATCTATATCGATCTCATTGCAAATCTTTTATGACTATTAACTGAAGGCGAATAATCAAAAACTTAGAAAGAACTATAATAATAATCACAGTAGGTTAATCTTATACAGGCGGTAATAACACAAAATGTATCTTTGAGTTCATCCTCTTCATCTTATCTCTATATCTAGGGTTATCATCTTTAAATCTTTATTTTACTGATACACTATCGGTCCATCGCTTAGAGACAAGCAGAAATCACATAGTAAGTCACCATAGCGACCTGTGCGTATGCCAGGTGACACGATTGATTCATTGTTCTGCCAAGCAATATATCGGAATAGGAATCAGAAATCAGGCGCGGTACTATTTTTCTTCTTTCGCTCGTTCTGGTGATTTGCAACAGTCACGAGAGTCGTTGACCTGATTCGCGCATCAAATAGTATCCAAGCATTTCCTTCGACGCCTGCTGAGAGATCTGCAACTACGTTCGCCTAAAGCAACTTTCAGTCGTTTTTTCCCACCCGCGGTAATAGAGCGGGTCTGTTCGGCGGCGTTACCTGGTGTTCATCCAGTTTGACGTCAGACGCGCGGGTTGACGCGGGGTTTTTATTTCAGCGCCCCCGGCTGATGTTTGCATTTGTCTCTTTAACAACAGCTTCGGTACTTAGGTGCGTCTCACCCTGCTCTTCGTAAATCTGATATTTAATCTCTTGCGTTACAAACTCTAGCGTCGCTGAGTTTTGTATCTTTATATAAAGGGTTATAGCAATGCCATAAAGAGCAACAAGGCCTTATCACTGTCGTCCCGAAAGAGGAAAAACTCGAGTCGTTGAATTCCGACATGACGCAAGGTCCGCTGTCTCTGCCTTTGACCAATTCGATCGCATTCGAATGGAATATTCGAAAAGGACGATGATAGAGCAATGGCAGGTAGGTCGCGTTCAACGCGTGTAGCAGACGTTGCCGCGCCCATGGTTACAGTATCACTTTTTACCTGTTTGCGCAATTAAGTCTGTAGAAATCATAATTATTTAAACGTTGCGTCGATCGGCATTCTCTCACATGTGCAAGTGTACAGCGTATTTTTCATTCTATAAAGGCAAGCCTATTTGTAGGCATGTCTCAACACTTCTAGATCACCTCAACTGCCTGCATAGATGTGTTTAAAATAAGATTTTCTCATTGAGCGGGCCGCCTAAATATGTGGTACTAAAACAAATGCCTTTACGATTAGAGCATACCCGTACAAGCTTGATTGCCATTGGTCTCAAATCCGGCGATGAGCTAATTCACACTACTTAGGACCAGCAACGAGAATAGGCTATTGCGCAATTTAACTATGCCAACAATACGATTTACCACCACGAATGACGTAATCAGGCAGGCACAGATTTCAGGCAACATAAGTTCTCTTCAAAGTATGCATCAGTGGGGTCTCTCTGTGAGGTATGTGCTAGGTTCTAAACGAGGCTTAAATAAACGAATTCACGAGCTGTACGCGTATGAAGCCGCTTCGTAATAAGCTCAATGCTGGTTTTTCTTGCGATATTTCTTTTCCTTTCTTGTATGTGGATTTTTTTTCATTATGTATAGAACAATTATTCTGTATCAAATCTGTTTTATTAGTCTAGTAGATAGAGCAAAACTCTGACTTTGTTTAGAATCAAATGACGCGAACTAAGAGGAAATATTTACTTTTTGAAGGGGAAAACTTTTGCAGAAATCTGTTTGTGATGAAAAATGAGTACCTATTTTGAATGAACGGATTTGGATGAATAAACGGATTATGACACATACTGCTGCGGGTATTAATGCCATTACCCGGTAGAGGGAGCATATTCCACTACGATTCACTTGCCTTTTTCATTTAGAATTTTGTTTTCAACACTCAACGGCCCTGACCTACAAGTAGCAGTATATCGTATATAAAAGGAGAACTCGATTGAGATCTCTTTTAATTACGAACGTCATTTTTAGGGTAGGACTGATATTTCTCTTAGAACTGGACGAAATTGAATTCTAGTGGCTCACGATCGATTGTGAGCTCTGAACGTCTCGATTACTGTTTTTGCCGAGATGCTAGTACGGCATGTTGAAATTAATTTTCTCCTTAATGCAAAAGCAGATCACTTAAGTCCTACATGATTAGCACTCGGATATAGGCAGCGTTGATTGAAACACAGTTGTGTTCGAAAGAAATAAGGTCCCAGGGTTATTCGATAAACTAATCTTTACATGGCCATAAGCTAAAGAAGGGGAACGACCCAGGCATTGGTGCATATCAAGGATAGTTATATTCATCTCACGTATTTCAGCCGTTCTCTTTTTCAATTTCAAATATCAATTGTTAGTAAGAATAAGGCGCACATAGGCAAACCGTGTCGCCAAAAGCTGTACACTACAAACGAACTGTGATTGAAATATGCAATGAGATCATCGTTGCAGAGTAGTTATCATAATTAAATAGGGGCCATCGGGACCTATTTTTAATCTATTTATTTTTTACTCCGCCTCAGTTGCCTAATTTTAAGTTAGCCTTTTTTTTAAACTGGAAAATCCTATCTTGTGCATAACATTAAGTTCCTCTTATGTTCTTAACGTTGGTCGTAGAAGCAATATGTGCCTTTAGCAGGACTTGGTTGTTTTTGTGACCGCGTCGAGGATATATACATGTATATATACTTGTCCTTATTTGCTGTCTTCTCCCTGTTGTTAACTATTATGTATTGATCTCAGCTAATCATTGTCTATAAATAACTCAAGTTTCCTCTCCTTCCTTTGTTGCTCTGTCATTTAATGTTCGTATATTTCTTTGACGCCGTTGTCGCGTCACACGCGTTTCGATGACTTTGGCGATTGTCCTCCGCCTAGTTGTCCTTACAACGGTGACTTTGTTATTTTCGATAGAGATTTCAGCCCATCGTATACCGCGTATATAAGAAGTGCTGTGCAAACAGAGTCAGTGCTCGGTATCGCAGTTATCGTTGTCTATAGTTCGCATGCTTTCCCTATAAGTCTGTTCTGTTTGATCCTTTCATAGCCGTTGCCGCTTCTGTTACTCCAGGGAAGAAACGAAAACGGTAAAGGGAACAAAAATGAAAGACAACGAAAAAGTCGACCGGCAAGGTCGCCACTCTCTTATTTTCCAACCTGTTTTTGCGCACCAACAATACCAGACATTGTTCTGAATCTAACAGTAAGGATACTCTGACAAAAAAGCCCCATTTGCTTCGTCTGTTCCGAAGCTCGTTTAGTAAGAAGCCGGATTTTTGGCCAAGCTTGCCGGTCTCTGGCTTGGATTATGTGAAAGAACACGTTGACATAGTTTTAAGTAAGCGTTCAAAGTCAGAAATAAAGTATCTATGGGCATCGAGCCGTCGCTGTCTGGTATAATGGCGTATAATATTGCATTATTATCACAGTTTCAGGAAGAAAGCGTATAGATTGCATCACTGCGAATTATATCGATCGTTGCTTGTCTTAACCTTTAGTTGAAGCAAAACAACTTACCTTATTAGAAATTAGAAAACTAAATCGATTTTCTGTTTACACTTATAAACAATGGAAAATTCACCCATATACTTTGCTTATACAATTATTAAGAGCGCACATTAAGAGTCACGATTCACTCGTCTCAACTGCTGTACGTACGCTTTTACTGCTGACTAAGTGTGCACAAACAGCATAGAAATGACGGCAGCCATCATCTTCGCAGCTATTCTACGTAGCTTCACAAACCTCAAAACCAGGGTTACTAGCTAGCGTGCCTTGTAAATACTTCTGGATCGCTAGTGTGACATAGTACAGAGGCTTAACACACGGTTATCTTGTCTGACACGCAGGCAACGCCGTCTCGCTGACGGGTTGGTCTGGTTCTGGTTAAGCAATGTGGTAGTACGTGTTAGAGAAACTCTTGAACTACCAAGCTAGGTATGTAGAGTAGTATAATAAGTGTAATAGTTTCTTCAAGTTGAACTACTGCGACCTTCACGTCTCGTCCAGCAAAAACATATTCTATTCTATAGAAATTCAATGGTTTTATGACAACTATGGTTATATGAAGCTGTTAAGGATTACAAATCTGGCTTTTCAAGGCTCTGAAGCGATCCGTACTTGGCGTGTTATTTTTCGTTAGCGCCGTCTGGGTGGGCCATTCAAATTCGGGCAAAGTTGGCGATCTGTTCGTTGTAGCGGGCATGCGTTCACCCGCCATCCTTGGGGTAGAAAAAAACAAGAACTTGACCGAAAATCAACCACCATTCAATTTCCTTGAGCTAGACAGATTTCATCAAGGTTAAAAACTTTATTTTGGCCGATTTAGATGGTCTATGTTATTGCCAGTTTTCATGCGGCTTCCCAAAAAATCCGAGAAGGACTTTCATGAGTCAAACTGATCCTCAATAGGACTTAGACTTTATGAGCTCAAAATGCCATTTTTCGATATACCTAAATTTTTTTATAAAAGATATTCTCAATTGGGTCGTTCATATAAATTTCAACAGCTGGTCTTTTGGGACTTTTGGCTAAATTTTCGGGCCGTTTTGCCAGATCTTTTGGCCAGTTATCAGTCCAAAACGTGATTTGCTTGGAACTTTTTGTATAGGAAATTTTTGGTCTATTTTCAAGATGCTTCGAGACGAGTTTACGTTTATGAGTATCGCTAGACGCGTAATTACTACATGGAAGTTTTATACGACTTAAAGGAGAAGCATTTTACAATTTACTGGGTCCCGAACGGAAGCTGTATTCGTAGCGAATAATGATGCTATCGAACAAATATGATTGTCAGAAATTAGATTCTGGTACATGGAAAGCGTCGTTGAAATGTCTGTCTCTGTTTAAATACTCATAACTCATAGAAAGTGTTAGATTTAAATTCTCCATCCTGTGCTTGTTCATTAACAACCACGATAGGAGTCTCTATTGAAGGCAGTGACAAGATTCGCTATCTAGCACGGTTTCAACATATGAGAAGAGGCAAAAGGTGATGACGACGGCAAAAGTTTGTGCTTTTTACTAAGTAGTTTACTATTCAATGTATTATCGTCGACGGTTCTCAAGTCTCGGATTTTTCCTCACGTTTACCTCTCAAAATCATGCCGGGTACGAAAGGTTGATGTATAGTTATTTACCAGCTTCTTTGAACGGTAATAATAAGCTTACGCGATACCGACAAAGGTGCGCACTCTGCTAAGCCCCCACTGGGATTTCAGAATAGTCCTAATGGCACACGATGCTTAAGTAGATATTGTTCATCTTAGCCGCTCTGCGCGTAAACATTTTTAGAAAATTACATTAGCGTTCAAGCATATCCTCTAGTATGTTTATAAATAGATTACCTTAAACATTTTGTCCTCATCTTATCGTTTATCACAAAATCGATCTGGCAAATTATCTTGGCCTCTAATTGTCAAGAAAAAAAACTCCTCGAGAGCCAATGGTGCCGAGACGATTCCTGGTGGCGCGTGCATATACTACTAGGTTTTTGCTAAACTCATTGAACTCTAGCATGTTATGCTAACGGACTAAAAGGTAGACTAGCGTAATCTTTTTTATACCAGAGGAGCGAAATGATCTAGAGAGAAAAAACAGATTTATAGGTTTTGGATCACAAGTAGCGCATTAGATGTCTTTTATCGCATTGATGTTGGCACGTAAAACAGGCTCCACTATTGCTACTGTTATTGAGATTACAACCACGCAAATAAATAATCAGGCCAGTTCTGTACACGCTATTGACTTGATTTGTTTTACTGCATATGTATGATAACTAATATGTGGTAGAAAACGCAAAGATTTTTGAGCAGTCAAGATTCTTCGCTAGTTTTCCCTCAAGTAGTTACATACATATATAGTGCTTTTTTTAGTAATGTACGACTTATTAGTCAGTGGTGTCTACAATGCTCGGTAGTGATGTTGAAGAACGACAAAAAAAATCTTGAAGCGAAGATGTTTGGCTTAGCGTGAAGTGTGAATAAGGCATTTTCACCTACGAAGAGTTTTAATTGCTGTTCTGTGAGGCAATCGTTTTCTGTCCTTCTTCCACGGACAAAATAAAGTTTTATTTACTTATTGTTAGCGCACATTTTCCAGCTTACTTCTATCAGGTTTGTTTCTGTACTGTCTTACTCACAACGGTAGATGACCCTGAGGCTTCTTCGGCAATAGCGGAACGACAAACGCAGATATAAAAAAACGAATCACTGACTTCTGCTGCTGCTGCTCGTACTATGCCTCCAACTGCCGTTGGCATCGTTGTAGTGATCGGCACAAGATCTCATCGTCTGTAAAAGAAATAGGAAAGCCCAGATTCAATAATTTTCTATCCTGACTATTCAGTGTAACAAAGGCCCAAATGGAAAGACGCATCAAATAGTAAACGGCTAGGCGTTAGTCAAATTTACCAAATGGATTGAAATTAATCTACTTCATCGCTTGCAGCTAGTAGATGCTTAAACCAATGATGAAGCGGTACGCGACATAACCAGATATCAACAGTATTGTATTACAATATTCAAACAACTATCTAGTTTCGCTAGAAATATACATCTAACTCTGTTAAAACGTCGATTTTATGAAAAAAAAAACGAAACAGTACTACGAAATCCATATACGCATCTTATTTACAATGAGAGGTTTTCAATTTTTATTTTTACTAAAAAATAATGCATCTATCGTCTCGATAACATAATATTTTACGCCATAAACATTACACAAGTAACCACTCCTAAATAGTCTTGTAAAACTTGTATCAATTGCATCACGTATGTATGTAATGTATTCTTCTACCCGCACCTAGTCAACTGTCTCGACTTTATCCTTGCCTGCCAGGAGGCCGTGGCAGGACATGCGCAATCGGTGGTTCAGGATTTCGCAGGTAAAGTACTATCGACCCAATGGATCCCGATTGACCCGAACAAAACTGAGTATCTCCGAAGAAGATGAGAATTAGATTGTCTTCGCTCAGTTTGACGAACGGTATATCATAGAATAAGGGCAAACTTCCGCCTAGCAAGCGAGCTAAGGGCGGGCTTTTGCAGCCGACCTTTTTAAATATATTTTTCTGCCTTACGCTTAGCAAGTCGTGGTTCCAACGGGCCAACTAATAGCAGAACGTTTTGCCATAACTGTTTTACATAGTACCTAATCGTACAGGGAATTCCTAGAGTGAGAAGAAGATACGGCATGAACGTCGAACATACTGTCTTGCGCCTACAATTCCGCACTACTCAGATATTACGCTTGTATATCAGAACCTGGCAAAACAAGACGAAGACTTGTGAAGAATAAATTTTTGATAGAGTCTTTCGCCGATGCAATCCAAAATATCAAAAGGGTACTGCTCGTACTCTTCTGAGACCCTTCGATGTGGCAGGCCGCCTACACAGCTTGATGTCGTAGATAATCGTCGCTTGTATTAATTACCTACCTTATGTTTGGATGCCGTCCTTGTCCGTGATTAATTATAACAAAATTAGCCAGTTAGAAAGATTACGCGACCAGATCGTTAATCTTGAAATCTGCATATTGAACCATTGCACAGATGCTATTTACCGGCATTCATCGAATGATATAATTCTGACCTGGCCAAGGCCATCTCGTTACCTTAATGGTTTGCAAAAAGGTTTCTAATGAACTAGAATAAGGCCGCTGAAGAACCTCGATTTACTCACAGCAGGCAGGGATATCAAACGTAGATCACTTTTACACCGTCCATAATTAGAGACAGCAAACGAGGGAACACTTTCGTACACCTTTACCTGTCAAGAGTGAACTAAATCAGATGTTTGCGCTAGAATTGCCGTCAGTGTTAGAATATTATACCATGCGAAAATATCAGGTGTGGGGTAACTTCTCGTCAGGTATGCAGAATCAATGGCTTCTACACTCGTGCTGTTCTGAAGCCGAGCAGCATGTACATACTTATGAGTTTCACGAAAGCTAGTTTCTATTGACGCACGTATCGTTTCTCTAATTTTTTTTGCAATAATGAACACTAAGAAGGCATGAATATAGTTCAATTATCATGAAACCTTTAAGCTGGCCACGGTACGATGCTCCATGCAAAAGTCCAAGCGAGCATGTAGACCACTGGCTGTGTCAGACAATTGAATGCGGCGTCTGCGAAACACCTTTATTAGTAGAGCTCTTTTGAGATCATTAGTATACACTGATGAACCGATCTGATTAAATAATTTTCTTCGTGCACCGATTTTTCGAATGAAAACATCTGAGCCAACACCATTTGCAGTATAAAATGAAAAAGGAACTGTCCTATTTTTTAACATGCTAATTATCATCTTAATAAAATGGTGAAACTTCACGGGCTATCTAAAGACGAAACAAGACAATTATAATGTGTGGGCTATCGTAAGCATCAACTGTACACATAGCAACGGCTGTGACCTAAATACCCATAAACACGCCGCAGCTCCAGATGTTTGTAAATTACGGGTACGTTTATTTCATTTATTTCGTATCCGCCTATCTGCGAGGTTAAAACCTGAATTTGCCATTTTTGAATCTGATTCGTGAGCGGAAGTGGCGCTAAAGTTCGAGCAAATAGAGTGTTTTTCTTACATAAAATTCGACCAAGTAACTTTGTAGTCACGGCGCATTTCAGTCTATGATCGAATAGGTCGAATAAAAGCTGTTGTATATGGCCCAAACTAGCTCTCAAGCGGAGACGAATTGGAATATACGCCATATTAGTACTGACCGTAGCTGACGAACTGGGCTTCGCAAGCAAAAATGATATAACTTTTAATTGTTAACTTTCAGTATGGATTCTTCTGTTCAGCTCTTGAGGAGTTTATCGTTGAGAAACATGGACGCGATGCGTGGATTAAAATTTTGTAAGTATTTTTGATAATTTGCGTTTATCCTTATTTGTATAACACAGCCACATTTAAAATAAAGCCTAAAAACGTATTCTGCTCCGAACCAGTTGTTCGTTTTAAAGGTCGTAACGGAACTGTCCACGAGCAATGAAAAATTGCCCTTCGGGGCGGATCCTTGAAACCTTTCACAGGGAAATACATCACCTCCCTTAGATCTTGATACGGCAACAAATCATGAAATTTCTTGTCTGACTACTACCAGTAAGTTTCATTGTTGACTTTCGATAAATTAGAACGCAATGTAGCCATTAATGTATCAAATTTGAGCGGATCTTACACTTGTCTAGAGTGGTAAATGTACGATGGGCCAGCGAACAGAATAATTCAGTTTCAAACAACAACTTGTATGGCTTGCGTTCTCCTTGTTCTTCCTGGCGCAGCGTTCTCTCGCCAGAACTAGGAACATAGTCTTCTACTGTGTCCAAAACGACCGATTACAATACAGTTGAAAGGGAGTTGGCCTGAAGCACGTAGATTTTGTACACTTTTCGTGTACTTCGATTCCACTGTCGTGACGTCGTAG
This sequence comes from Varroa destructor, assembly GCF_002443255.2. NCBI lineage: Eukaryota > Metazoa > Arthropoda > Arachnida > Mesostigmata > Varroidae > Varroa > Varroa destructor. The sequence goes on along the minus strand of NW_019211454.1, from coordinate 55,265,853 downwards.
AGTTCTCTCGCCGAACTTTTTCCTAAACAAAAAGTTAACGCCAGGTTAACCCAAGCTTCTAGTTGAAGATGCTCTATTCGGGCGCCCCGAAGAGCACGGCCAAGCGGGAAAGTTCTACTCCATAAAAATACAATTTATGACCAACGACTAAATAGCATGCAATCCAATAGGATGAGATAGTTTGTTGTATTCAAATGAAATTCACAATTTAAGGCTTGGAACTCGGACCGGATGCGGGGTGGTGTGGGGGGGATGGAAGTTTGTCTTTCATCTCTGAATTGTGCAGAAAGCGGCTCTAAACCTCATTGCGGTTCGTCCGTAAATCTAGCCTGCCTCCAGTCGCGCGCATTCCAACAGCAATCCCTCTCCGATCTGCAGTGTGTCGGAAGTTCAATATCATTACAGCGATCAGTACTACGATTACCGTTACTAGATGCCAAAGCAAAGATACTGACCTTCTGCAAAAGGACGTAAAAAACGCAAAAATGAACACTAGCAACCACTGGGTAATATACATACATAGCACATTTCGCTTGACAATCAGATAAATATAGCCTGATTATAAAAATATATAATCTGAACATTATAGTCATGTAGTCATATATTAATCTTTTGTTAAATATACAATAGGCACGTTTCAAAGTAGCACGACGCGCTTTCCATAATAGAATTAAGAATGTTATAGGGATATGATCTGTTGGTCGCGCTGCCCTTGACATTGTTTTTATGACAACGCAGCCAAACTTAGTTTGAATAGGAAAGCGTCAACTTAAAAAAAAAGTTACAATTTTCTTAAATAGACCTTTATAAATACAACATGTCAGACAGCTTTTTCAAATCTCTGATGTTTTTCGGCTAATCTGCATAGCGCGCACAAATTTTAGTTTTTCAGTAAAGTTCGTAGAAACATACTTCGGGCATACTTGAACAACTTACCCCGCTACAGATTTTTCAGTACCGTTAAAAGCTTTGGTTCAACTCGGAGTAACTGACTGGTAACCAAACAGAAAATAAGCGTCAAGGGGATGATCTAAAGACACGTTTAGGGATAGTTGCGGCAACTTATTCTTTTAGATCCCTATAGTTCTACAAGTACGTGTCCTTGGGTTATATGATTGAGTACAACTTTATAGCGCTATTATCACACATTCTATTAAACTATTATTACAAAATCTCATTTGTATATCCGCGGAAAATTTTCCGAGCAGTCATATTGTCTTTCCTCCGTTCACATGTTTGTTCTCTATCTGCACAAGCAGTAGCTGTTCGCCTTGCATATATCGGCAGCTGCCTGGCTTGATAAGCGGAACACTATATATATAAAGGATTGTCAGCTTGTTGACTGGATTCGAAGGGAGAGGCGTGCATCGATTCACCACTTTTGTGTGATGGCCTGTAAATAGGTTTTTCTGCGAAAATAATCTCCTCACTTAACTTACCCCGTTCTTCTATCGACGACGGCAGCTGTCACAGACCAACGTAGTTCCGTTCATGAATGATAAAGTGCATCACAGAACGTATCGCAGAAGATCGCTAATGTGAAAAGAGCAGCAAATCTGAACACCTTGATTTGTAAACCTATTTGCTTGTCCTAGCAATAAGACTCATACAAGGTGGTCCTATAACACTTCCCTTGTATTCGGCAAAATTCATGAATATCCATCCATTCGCAGTGAAGTTCTATCGAACTAGATCTAAATACCTGAGCCCGAGCGTGAATCAATTATACACACTTATTCTTGCAAACTATTTTTTAGTGAACGACGCTTTGACGGTGATAAATATCAACAGCGTGTTCCTCTCTTCGCATTGACGGCTGCATTATGTCGTTTAAATTTCAATACTATTCTGTAAATTTAAAATCTAAATATTGTTTCAAAAAATATCCTACAAAGGTACGGTGCAAGGAATAATTTGGCCTCGTTATCCTTAGCACCGTTAACGGGCTTAGCACGAACAGTTCTTATGAGCCCTTCTGGATATACTGTGTAGAAAACCATTGTTTATAAGTAGAATTTGAGTTATTTTCCTTGGACTAAATAATAGTCGCTTCGCAAACTGGTTGGCTAATGTAAAAAAAATGGCTTTCGACATTTGCTCGTTTGATTTAAGAGTTTGTGAAACTCGTCGACAAAATAGATTATGGCCTCGTCCTGCTCATCCCTGTGCCCACTATTGCCTTATGGATGCTGATTTTGTTGTATTGAGAATGCTGGTTCTCTGCCAGCGTTATCAGAGACATTTGCGATTCTTACGGATACGAATCGCGTAGAAGCGAAAGCAGAAAGAAAATAAAGTTCGTTTCTTTTTGTATGAGGCAGTGGTAGAGAACACGAGCAAAAAGGGGCAAACGCTAAGGGCCCGTCAAAAAGGCCTATTACCGATGCATCCAGTAAATAGTGGCCGGGAAGACATGAAGACAGCTGATGCTTTTCTGCAGTTTTCTCGACCGGAAGAAATCGTGGAAAGGGCTTTATTTCTTGAGGATATCGGGCCGAGGATGTGAGATAGTAACGGAATTTTGATGGTTCAGCAAATAGATGTTCGTCTCGACAACATCAATGGATTCAGATCTAGATAATAATCCCTTGTGATAGCTTTGTGGGTAACGTATTTGGCTGCTAATTTTAAAAACGCGTAGCGGTATGGGTTCGAACCCGGGCATAGAGACACGTCGTGAAAACCAGCCGTTTAATGGAATACCTAACGGAGATACCGGACGTAAAACTCGAAACATAGAGATCTTCATAATGATAGCTGCCTCATACGCCATGAAGCAGGCTCCGCGATCAAAGAACGACTGCCATCTTCAAAGCGAATGTGGCTAAGCATGTGACGATAGATGCAGCGTTGAGTGTTATTGCCATTGCTGTTTCACGAACGGCGATGCAACGCGACTGCGAAGCGTAGTACAAACTAGAAAAAAAAAACGTACATATTTGAAAGGACCAGGACATGTTGGAACGTAACCTTTAAAAACAAAACTCGTGTTTTTCTTCAAGTAACTTCAATATGCACGAGGTATGTATGGTAATTAATGGGAAGACTAGGCGAATATAAATGGGTATAAATAGTTGTATGACTAAAAGTAAAATAAAACAAGCGCATGTAGAACAAATGTGAGCTAACCTATAGATTTTTTTCCTTTTTTGTATGTCGTATGTGAATCATTGTCAGACGGAAGAGTCACGTAAAGCTGCATGGTGGATCCTTCCTCCTACACAAGCAATATCCCGACGATCTTCTTCTGAAACTCGTGCAATCTGCCGCCGACACAATCGGTATAGGTCGACTAGTGTCAAGTAGAAATGTAGTACAGAAACATTTATTGGTGACACTTTAAACTCCCTGTAATAACAGATCAGCGACCAAAGAAGACAATCCTAAAAAATAGACTGGCAATTTATAGCCCAGTTTTACCCAACTACAAGCATAGTAATGCTATAGAACAAGGTATCTATGGTAAGAATACATGCAGCAATGTCAAAGTGGTTCAGTCAGCTTAGGGTTACAGTACTTTGGCGACAAGTACATTTTTATTACGATAACAATTACCGTTTTTTATTTCAATTACTAGCTGCGTATGAAAAATTTAGCTTATAACCCCCGTGAGCTACGGAACGCTCAGCAGATGAGGTCGTAATACTCAGTAGCGTGAAAACAGAGGGACAGAAAAACAAATATGTGTTCAGCTATTCAGATATTAGACCGGGTCGCTTGGATTTTTACGTTGGTAAAATGGAATACCAGATTTCGTGTCAAGTCTATTATCTCATAATGTTTGATGTAGATTTGACACACTGAGCCTATTTCGTCTATTAGATCTTGATAAGATTTAGTAAATAGTATATATTTAGTTGAATAGTAGTTGAAAATTACATTGTCATAATCGGAACAGCGTTATAAACATTTTCAACGGCGTGTAATCAGGAACTTCACGTGGATTAACTGCTAAAGCACGTAATATTCGTGACCTCCATTTGACAAATACCTAACTTAATTTTTTAATCTGTTTACAAAAATTTAATTTAGTCTTATCAAACTCAGTAGCTTAAAAATAAATACTTTTAAAAATACTTCTTCTCGTCTTTAATTTTTAGTGAAAATATATACCAGTCATCTTTCACCAGTTGGAGGTAAACATAAAATGATACGTAGCCCTATAATATATTACAATGATCAGGAACTTGAAGTGATTTAACATGCATATATATATATATAACTTAAACCGAAGAGCATAGCGTGCTTTAACATTCATACAATTGCTGATCATCAAGTCAGGTGGCCTTAACGTTTCATAATAGATCACTGCTGCTATGTTGTAGTACATATTGTTCTTTAGATCTCGGTAGACCTTTTAGTCTAGGTGGCATTTAAAACGGGTGTGAGGCTAAAGCTGTCAAAAGCAAAACAACTTCCTGAGGCTTTCAGTGCTATTAGCTAAACTGAGACAGACACTTACGACGTAGAATAAACATTCAGTTGTTGACAACTGGAAAGCTATCACCATGAAAAATCATGGTAAGGGTTACGTTTGGACATAAAAACCTGTAGCCTACTTTCATCATCCTAGATTTTATCTCTTCAACCAAAAGCGAGCTTTGACGCGGTCAGAACTAAACGAAACTTCTTCCGAAACCCTTTTTATGCCTTGAGCCTTATTTTAAGTCGACTTTATAGATTTACTAAGTTTAAATGCTACTTTACAAGAGATATACTAACTGTACACATGCAATTAATATGGCCTACCCATGATCGTAATATTTGACCACTCAATTACACATGCTTTTCGTTATAGGCAATCAGTTGCTTTGCATAGGACCAATCGATCGTTGCGTTCAAAAATAGCTATATGTCGCTTTTTTTGCATGCTGTTTGTTACAGGTTTAAGCCCCGACGATGTGTTAGAAGAGCTGGGCTCCCATTTCCTCAGCTATTGTTTGGCGCGAGGCTACGACAAAATGCTTCGCGTATTGGGGTCCAACCTCTCGGACTTCTTAAGTAATCTGGATAACCTCCACGACCATGTAACGGTGTCCTATTGCAACATGAAGGCGCCAAGTTTCCGCGTCACGCCGGGGCCAAACGGTTCCATTCATCTCCACTATTATTCGACACGAAAGGGCCTGCAGGGTATCGTGCGTGGACTAGTTAAAACGGTAGCGCGTGATTTGTTCGAAACTGACGTCAGTATAGGGATTTGTCGGGTGCTCGAACAGGCTGGTGAGAGGTACCACTTCCTCATGGAAATCTCAGATAACTCCCTCCTCAAGGTAAGCGATCGAACTCATTGTTATATGTCCACCACTTCACTGGTGTTGACATTTTCTGAGTCTAATGGCGTTCTGCGGGATTACTGTAGAGTGCATAAAGTCAGAATAATGTAAAAATAAACTTATAAGAGAGATAAATATGAGTCTTAAAGGGAAACGTTTGTTTGCTTTGGTGCCTCATTCGCATGTATACTTCCACCCCGCCCTGTATACTTCAACAAACCCATGTCGTACGTTCTATATTCGAACGCTTTTCATCCTGAACCAAGAATTATTCAACGAGATAAAATCGAACCTCTATTCGTAGAGAAAAGAGAAAGAAGACGAAAGGACCTGGCGTGTTTAGCAAATTCTCTTTGACACTTGTGTACGCAGCCAAAAGGGGCATAAAAAGGTATCGGAAAAAGAAGACATGCTAACTTTGCTCAAGCTGCAGTCACCAAAAGGCCCAAAATATAGATCTATGTTCACCTTCTCTTTAGCGTTTCCCTCGTCTAGCTTTGCGGTGCGCCTCTGTTTTACGAGACAAAAGACAGGGTACTCACTTTCTCTTGAGATCTTTAAATGATTTAGTTGCATAACGACAACATATATATACACTTGTTGGCCATGCGAAGACACAAGAAATCAGTGCTTTTACCGGCTTGCTACGGTATCGTCCTACGCAATTGAGAAATACGTAAGAAAACGCATTAGACTTCTATAGGGCCCGGTAGACCAGGGCAATATGTGAGCAGAGTATCTGATACGGTAGATATGCTTGCTTAGGTGAACAGGCTGTACCTTATCACCATCTGTGTAGGGCACATAAAAGCAAGTAACGGTGCCTTGATCTTCGTGACACGTAGCGTCGACGTGAGGTTATTCCCTGGCAATAAGGAATTAATGGACGCAGGAATAGAATCGCGAGCCAAGTGTTTGATAACGCCTGACGTAGAACAATGGCAAAGAAAGCGCATAGAAAAAATTGCGGGCTGAATACAAAAATGAGGCGAGCTGGAACGGTCAGTCAAATCTGTGCAGTTCTTCAGAAAATTTTCAGATATGAACCGTAAAACACAATAGATGTCTGCTTTAGTCACCTAGATACTTTCTGCGAACTCTATTTGAGCACATTCGTCAGGCGGAGTGGCAGAGTCCCCCAAAACTCTTATAGTCTTGAGTACTTAGATATTTACGGAAAAAAAACTTGCGGATGCATTTACTTTTAGCAAAATGGATGGCTTTCTATGTGTCAGACTGAAAAGTGATATATCTTGAGGCGCTAAAAATAGGTTTCGATAGTGGTTAAAAGTAATTTTTATAAAACTTGGGATTGCTATATTAGTCATGAGATATGGAAAGACCCCTTTCAATCGATCGAATGTACGTTCTGTGCATTAATCAACATTTCACTCTTCCCTTTTTAAAAGGAACTCGTAGTTATAAAAATCTCTCTATTTATTTAGAAAATTCCTGGAGCTTGTGGATGAAATAAGCTCTAGATGATTGGATTCCGGCAACTAAACTGCGTAATTAGCTTCTTGTAAAGATGTATCAGACGATGTTTGAGTTCGTATCCAGTCAAAATAGATTTTTCTTGATAAAAATGTTTACGGTATTTTAAAGTATAGCGATGAATACTGAGCTTGCTATTTCTATTTCAAGAATCGGCGCCGGCGACCTACAGCTAGGCCTGACAGCGGATTTCGTAATCCTTCGATTAGGAGACACCGATGGGCAAGACAGGCTATGTACAGATACTTAATGCGAAAAGAGACTTTGTCCCAGTCAATTAATGGGTAATACGATGATGATCGGGATTAATTAATCGGGAACCAGAGTACCAGTCAATAGAGGACGTACATTCATTATCTTCGCAGTAGGCAATGCGAATAATATTAAAAATACCAATATCGTATAAAACACCAATGATGAGCTGTTAGAAAATAGATAGGCCAGCTAAAAAATCCAGTAAGTTGAAAAGCGACAGATTGTTTTACCGCTTTTAAGAAGCTTCAGCAGGTGATACGTACAGCCGTACATGCGCAATCACTCAATTATATGAAAGCTATACAATCATTATATTTGCTTGGGTAATGCAAAGGTACCAGATAAAGTGTGATCGAGGCTTTCATAAGCCTTACCTATTAACATAAGTCTATTTATTAAGTTTGTCTGCCAGCTAGTTAGTATCATAGTTGGCTCGTGATAGTTGGCCAGCAAGGCCTAATTTCCAAGTAGAGCAGCAGCAGAAAAGGATTGCCGTCTTCGTAGAAACTGATGCCTGTTTATATGGGCCCATTTTACTTCTACCTTTATTGTTTATCCTTCTTCGTATGAAACTTTGAGCGGTGGATGTCATAAGCTTGGGTAGGTCAACATGTTGCAGGTTGCAACTCCTGACGGCGTGCGCCGCGGAAGTGGAGGAAGTAGCTGTGGAAATAGGAGTAAGCGATCGTCGTTCGCCTCTGCACATATCACCGACCACCTCAGCAAGCAACCCCAGGATCTGTGCATTTCAACACGAACCCTCTGTACAGCACTCCCGTTCCATGCACTTTTTGATAGGTAAGCCGATACGTGCAATAGCAGTAATCGAGTTACTGTGTGACTAAACAATAAAAAAGTTACTTTAAGTAGAGTTGTTACAAAATAATGATGAGAACTGTGTTTTTATATTATTTTTGACATTATCTATATACCTGTGTTTGTGGTCACGTATCTGTTTCATTGTCAATATTTAAAACAGATGAATATGATATCGTGCAGTCGATTATTGTTTTTTATTACAACTAAGTCCAGGTCTAAAAGTGCATGAACATCTACGGTGCAGTTTACTATTGAGGGCTTCTTAAGAAAACCACGAACTATTCCATACCTGGGGAAAAAAGTCTGTTTATTGGGAAATCGTAATTCAATGTTGAAGGGAATGATAATACTGGATGACGAACATCAGACAACACGGTTAATGGACTTAGATAACAGAGAGAAGCAAAACACGTCATCCATAGAAGATAGAGTCGTGGCATTTAGTTATACTCCATCTTTGTGGACTTGCACACAAAAGAAACCGCTCTGGCACAATTGTTTTGGAGAATATGAAGTCAAAAATATCTTAATAGGCCGAACCAGTCTGCCGACGGTACAAGTCGAATTAACGAGTAATTTTATAGTGAAGCTTTTCGTTCCTACTATCCATGCATTTCGTTCACTTTCTATCCTACCGCAATACGGATCGGGGCATATATCCAGGGACCTGATTATATTAGAAGTAGGAGACGCGCTGCGTGCAATGATCCGAAACAGCGTATGGACATCGTCATCACTCGGCGGTCCAGCCTCCGTCAAGCTTACGGACGTATTTCGTATTGCGAGACCCGTATTGGAGGTGAGCTTCGACGCGATCTTAGACTATCTCAACCAGGCATTCGTACTTTTACTCCGCAATGATGCCGCTAATGTGCGGGTAAGTTAAACTAAGCGTGCTCATTAACCCTAGCTGTATATAAAGTTAAAATTAATCCTAATAATTCTGTGCTTATCGCTGTTACTGCGATAGTTGGCTTTGTTGCTTTTACGCATCCAGAATCATCATGCAGACACCGTACTATACAAATTTCTTCAACTATAATTTGACGAGCCCGGTTCGACTAGTGACATTTACAATATTGTAATCGAAAATCATTTGTAGAGCGTTGCATATTAATGGTAATTTAATTATTAATTACTTAATGGTAAATTAATAATAAATTAAGACAATTTTTCAAAACAGTTACATTCAATTGTCGGGAACCGAGAGCAGACTGCGTACTTGACAGCAAATTTCGAAACCAGTTTATAAATAAGGAAAACAAAAAAAAGGTGTTGACATATATTTATCTCGCTAGCGTAGTAGGTACTGCACGGATATTTTCAGAAAGGGATTTTCCTACGCGACCGCCTAAAGCAAGTCTCGGCATTGTTAGTTGGCTAATTAGTGACCAGCTAAACTTTCAGATACTTGTCCCCTCTACTATGGCCGTTTAGAGAGTCCGGACGTATCGACGGGCCTATCCGCCACCCGTGGCGTTTTGCCAGCTCAGTTTCGTTGTTCGGCACCGAGAGAAAAAATTATCTTTTTGGCAGCTGCATTAACATTTAAAGAAGTCTACCCTTGAAATAATCGCTTGGCGAGGGTAACAGTAGCCATCGTAGCATCTGTACCAGTTGTAGACGTAGTTTTTGTTTTTTAGTCAGCGAGGGGGAAAAATTTGGCGTGGTGCAAGTGTTGCGTGCGTTGAGATTCTCTGCATTTGTGCATATGCTGCTACTGGCGTTACACAGACCTATTTACTAGTCACATAGCTGTCTGGCTGTGTTGGGTTTCGAAGGCGACCAGCCGACCCAGCCCAACCACACTACTCCGTATGCATCCCTTTGCCCCCTGCCTGGAGGGCGTAGTGTGGCGAAAAATTCACGCACCATTCATTGCATATGACAACAGTGAGACGCACCTCGGTTCTCAGCTGTCCAGGTAGTTACTGTTGGTGCTTTCAATGTAGTCGATTCATAATTGGAAGGGCGATATTTGTGGTGGGGTTCAGTATTACAGCGCATCTGTCCTCGAGTTTTACGCTTTCTCATCCTCAATCCTTGAGCACTTTTACCTTTATTTTCCCTTAGGCGAACGTTGTCGGGAACGATGCAATGAGCAATCTGAATGAGTCTGTACGCTTCAAGGGCCAGATGATTTCGGTCCCGGAGAGCGACACGTTATTGTTCGTAGGCTCTCCACGTTTTACAGAAATCGAGGATATGGCTCGTACGGGTGTCTACTTTTCTGATTTTCCTGTACACGACGCTTCAAAGGATCTCGTCTTGCTCTCGCATTATCAAAAAGGCGAGCGGGAACTCGTCGAGAAGCTGGACGAAGCTAGCAATCACCTCAAGGTATGAAAGAACTTTCTGATGGAATATATTATAGCTTAGGCAATACCGCTGGACACCGAGCGGTAACGTGTGTTTTAGGCAAAGCTAACGGTACACATTTAAATGAAACAAAAAATTTTAGTAAATTATCCTCAAGAGGTTTGGCTAATAGCCATAACGTTTTTACAAAATGAGATGCCTTCCTCTTGTTTACATCTCTTATCACACACAGATATTGATTGCTCCTAGTACGAAATACCTTTGTTGGTTGCCCTTTATAAGCTTTTATACTTCTGTGTTTCTGTCGGCACAATCATTGCAGGTGCTCGAAGCGAGGTTGCGTGACGATAAAAAAAAGACTGAAGATTTGATCTGCTCGATTTTCCCGGCAAAAGTTGCACACTGCCTCCTAAAGGACCTGCCAGTTGAGGCCGAGCAATTTCCGATGATATCATGCCTTTTTTCCGACATTGTCGGCTTCACAGCGCTTTGCAGCAACGAAAATGTCGTACCTATGGACATCATTCGACTACTCAATCGGCTGTACGTGCAATTCGATGCGCTTACCAACATCCATCAAGTGTACAAGGTGGGTCTTGTCGTTTGAAAGTGCACCGCAGGTGTTATAGCCTGTTCTTATCTGAGGTCGATATTGCAGGCCAGCAGCTAGGTACTTATTACAATGTTACAGAGCCACGCGTAGGGTCCTTTATTGCTTTATGCTAAGCTAGCGACGACGTGAGTTAGACGTGTTCTCCCGCTGTGTCACCAGGCTGTGCTATGTAAGCAATCGTCATGGATTAGAGTGAACTTACCTATATATCTGCGCGTTTATGGATGCATTACATGCACCATCGACGATAAAAACGGGAAAGGCGTTTTTAGCTGGCGAGTGCCGCATCTGTGCTAGTATCGGTTGCAGCGGCTGTCGCTATGTTGATGTTAATGGATCGAACTACCTAGACGAGAGTCGGGAGCGACCGGACGGGTCACCGGCATCGGCGTAGCTTTTTCTGTTTTATAACTGGGTCGGTAGCTGATTTGTCATTTACCGGCTGCGACCGACCCATTGTCGAGCAAGTCCATTGTATAATATCTTCCTCTTGTTCTTCACTTAACGCGCGCAGCTTGCGGGCTTCTCATTTTCGACAGCAACCATGTCCGTGAACTAGCAGGGTATGTATGTACGCCTGTCTATTTTGCATCTGTATTTGTGCACGTTATGGAATAGTGGTTGAAACAGCACGATACTGCACGCTCTACAGCTGGATTTATCTATATCACGGAGGCCAACGACGGTGGCAGCAGGGGCGGTAGTGGCGGATCGAGGGGGTAACATTCTAAGTAGCTTGTTGGGTATATGTCCTCATGCGATCCATATTGCTAAACGCTAACTTCCCCTAATACCCCTTAATTCTGGCCCCGCCGCCACTTTTTTCGAGAATAGCCCTCGAAAAAATTGACTGTCCAAGCGCTTTCGCAACTCGATAAGTTAGTTCGTGAAGCTTTTCAGACGGAGGATGTCGGCAGTGGGCTGGACTAATTGACATTGGGCTGGTTTGCATTAGTCAGGCACTACTGGGGTTCAGCTGCCGCGAGCAACGCTGGAGTATGCTGTTGAAGGAGGCATATTAAACTTTCAGCTACACAGAGATACATACGTAGGTACTCACACCTGTAAGTTGCTTAAACAACCGAAATCGTTGTGGTTCGGTGCTTATTCGGCGTTTCGGATCACGGGAACGTAAGTAATTAAACAAAAAGCAAACAACGATCTACGAATGATAAACTCTTGACAGTTGTCTTTTTTTGTAGATTAAATACAGCTGACACATAGAGAAACATGCAGAGATTAAACATTGATTACGCAATCTGTTAGTAATGGTTACCACCTCATTGGCTACAACCTCTAAGCGAACATCGTTAAAGATCCACCACTTTGTCTTTAATCTATCTGCTGCACAGAGTTAATCTACGAACAAGATAAATTTCAAAACAAACAATCGACACTAATGTCTCGGTCGAGAGATATGCCATGACAAGCCTAGGAATGGGACATTGTACATAACATAAGATTGGCCTTGAAACCATAATGGTATAGTTACATCATCCGACTTTCTTCCCCCATCAAGTGCTAAGTCACTTGGTTTGAGAATCGAAACTCAGAGACCGGAATATAAAACTCTTTTGATACCGTCTGAAACGGAAACCCATGCGGAATGAGTCGAACTCCAATGTTGTATCGAGCTGTGGAGAGGTGAAGTCTTAACTAACCGCTTTATTTGCGGGCAAAAATATGGCCTTTTCTTGACAGGTATTGGGTAAAGAAAGTATATGTCTTGTTACATTATAGACACTAAGAATAGTCGTCGAACTTTCTGCTTTTGTGTTGAATAAAGATTCAGATTAAATGAACGAAATTTAATCTCGACGTCGTTCTTGTCTCAACGAATTTTTTCGTAGATCACATATTCGACGATAAGGAAGGACGCGACATAACAAATAAGGGCTACTTCCATAGCTGCTGTTACTCATAGGCGTCTTTTTTATCGGTAACCTTTCCCTCTTCTCTGTAAGGCAAGTGAAATCTACATTGAGTCCCTTGACGCCTTATATCTAAGTAGATTTAACTGAGGCTAAACTGCATTTCTCATGCAAGAGCTGCCCATGAGGGCATAATTGTCTAGCGAGATTGTCCCTCCAGTAGTGGAATCTTTTTAATATAGGTATATATGTGCCTCAAAGAAATCAAGATGTTTTGGGTTTATCGGTCTCAAGGTGTCCCTATTGTAGCAGCATATATCTTTCACGCTTTTCTATGGCTCCGACCAACTATTGTGATTTCACTCGCAATCAAACTCAAATAGAAATCACCTTCAGCTTCAAATCGAGTCTCACTTGATGCATTGGCACATAGATGGGATTGAGCAAAGCGTCACCAGACTTAAAATACCAAGGCTAAATATATTTAGTCCTACTAACGGGGTAGTTTTCTATCCGCTACTCATTAAAGAAGACAGCTTTCTTAGATCCCAGAGAAGAGAAGTATGTTTTATGTAGCCCTGCCGGTTACCGGTTTATGGGCTAATCTTTTCGGTACTGCTTAATACCTGATAACAACAAATTACAGTCCATTCGGCGTACAAAAACTTTCAGATTCTGACCGGAATATTATTCGGTTAGCCATATAAAGGCTAGATGAGAGGGCGGCAAGTAGTTCCATATGTAGCTGTTTTGGTAGCGTGGGATGCTTAAAGCATAATGTCTACGTTGAACTGAGCCATTAATTACACATTATAATGATTTTTTTAAGCTGAGGTGCCATAGTTATGTTATAATTGAAGTAACAACAAAGAAGCATTTGCGAATAGGCTTTTAATTATTACCTTATCGCAATGGTCACCGGTCATGTGCTTTTACCTGTGCTAACGATTATATTTTAGCGTTTGTATGTACACTTTGAATCAAACTATTAATTTAAAAGTCAATATATTTATTTATTAATTATTAATGAAGCACGCGACGTTTAGAAAGTAGTTAGATGCGAACAAAAAAATTATAATAATTTACATGGCAATAGTGATTTACATGGTAATTCGTCTTAGTTGCCTCATTTCCCCCAGCGTCATAATTGGGGATTTCGTTAATATTATCTTTATATAGGTGGAGACCATCGGAGATGCATACATGGTGGTTTCGAGTGTTCCCGAACCGATGGCGGACCACGCCGACCGGCTAGTGATGCTCGGGCTCGAGATGGTCACTATATCCCGTAAGGTACAATCGCCTGTACCCGGACATAAACTTGAGGTAGGTACAATAATACAGTACACTTATTTACTATCGTTTTTTCCATAATCCTCTCCTTATTTCTTTCATTCCTATTTTTCTCTGTTTCGTACATTTCATTCACATTTAAGTGTAGCCCGATAGGCCGAGCGACCCCCAACCAGATTGGTTAGCATAGAATGAAAGCAGCTAACAAGAAAGCAGCTAACAAGAAAGCAAGCAAGCAGGCAGCTGGTAAGCGGCTCAAACACAGGCGGCTCTCTCGGGTCTGCCCTACGCTAGCCTTTTCTGAGCCTCTACGTTGTCCTTGTGTGCATTGCTTTCTGTGCCCAAACCCTTGCGTTTCCTCAGTACGGATCAAGTTTTGCGTCCACCAGCCATAGCAGGATCGCAGTGGTGGCACAAGTGAAACAGCTCTATGGTTCGTCCCCAGTCTAGAACATTTAAAGGCCGTCTTCGCTGGTTAACGCTCGGTCACCGCAGATAGCGTTACCGTTTTCACCACACAGCTCCCGACGACTATGGTAATGACAATGATGGGGACAAGAAGCGCTATTACGCGCGACCGGCTAGCGACCTCCTCAAGAACGCTCTAATGAAGCTGAGTTTTTGATTCTGCCGGCGAGTGAAAGCGGCAAGTATGGCAGAATCTACGCTGGCAGTGTGATCTCTAAAAGCCATTTGGAGGCGATATGCAAAACGCGCGATTAAGCTTTTGTCACAATAAGGTGAAATGACGATAGTAGTGATGAGTGGAATAGCCGGTGCAGTTCAGTTTGTTGCCGTGGTCAATTTGCTTTCGTTGGCATTCGTTCTTTCGTCCTGAGTTAACATCACTCTCGCTAGAGCTATAGCTGTTGGTGCTTTTATGAGTGCTTCCACACTTGTCTCCCGCATGTCTCCCTCAACCCGCGAACCCCCCAAATCCAATTTTCTTTCTCCCGCGGGGTGACGTGCAAAGACGATTTGGTCCATTCGTTGGTTAGCTACGTCGCTACCGCATGATGGTGTCATGTCGCTGGGGTTGTCAAGGGCAGACAGCGAAGAAGACCCTTGTCGCTCTTTAAGTGTCTCTCTGTTGGTACTCAGCTACGTTACACTGTTTTTTGTTATAGCGCTAACTGCGGCGTTTGCCAGTCACTGTGTGCAACGTGTGTCTCTCACACTGGGTCTGTGGGTCGGCCGGCGTGTATAAATAATGAAAGACAAACTCAAATAAAAGGGATAAAAGGGGCGTATGCAGTAGGCGATTAAGCTGTTCTTAGTTTCATTCTTAACTTTTTCTTACTCAGTCATGATATTTGCCTATCCTCTTTTCTGTCTGTCTGTCTGTCTGTCAGATTCGGGTGGGCATCCATTCCGGGCCAGCAATGGCAGGCATCGTAGGTGCACACATGCCACGTTATTGTCTGTTCGGCCATACGGTAACACTTGCCAACCGAATAGAAGCCCGTAGTCTACCTTCGCACGTCAATGTTAGCGCAGTGACCAAGGAGCTTCTCATGGACCAACAGAGATACTTTTTTCTACGAAACACGAATTGTAACGACCTGGACGTCATCTGCTACTTCGTAACATGTAAGCCATTTCGGTCTGTGAAGGTGAATGCCTTAAACAACTAAAGACAAACAAGTAACGCGCTCTACTCGTGTCCGTAACTTCTAGGTAGAGATACTTTTAGGCTAATGCAATAGACACATAGTTAAGATACGCAGTGCGAAAGGAGAGGTATATCGAGAGCGTATCCGTGGGCAAACACGCTTAAATTTTCACGTTTTTCTATTATTATCATAGGTAATCCATGAACAACTAGTACTCAATGATACGAATTGTCCTAAAAGTGCGGCGGCCATTTGAAGCGCCTCTGTTTTAGCCACGTACTATAAGCTGTATTTTGTCGCGGTTATTCATCCACCCTGAAACACACCGAGTTTCTTAATAGATATGTACGCAAAACAACTGTTGTTCCGTATGCTTTCTGCCGCCTGTTACTTCTGATGCTGCTATTGTTGCTGTTGGCTTACGGGAGATGGAGCATCGTGCCGTTGTTAGTTGGTGCTGACCAACAACTACTCCACAATTCTCGCTTACAGCTCACTGACCAGTTGTCTCTTTCTTCGTTTTCGTTTTGCCTCGATCCGTAGGCACTTCTAGCTGCCGATGGAACGCCGAGGATGAGCAGCTTCCGGTCTCGCTGAACACTGGTGGGGGTCACTTCCGGTCACCATCCAACTCTCCTCCTGCCGCAGCCTCACCCCACTCTACGTCCAGCTCGCTTTCCGATTCACCTCTTGAGGTTCAGCTGGTAGGTTTTTATCGCCACATAGAAAAGTACACATAAATACAGAGGGCCATAGATGGAAGATTCGTATGACTCAGGCACTGTAGAAGCTGGGAGGACTTGGTGTTTATGTGCTACGTTAATAAGAGTAAATTGTTGAAACAGTTAATTATAGCAAACGCAACAGAAGAACAGAACTTTTTCAAAGCGTTTCAATATACATGTCTTGAGCTGAAAACCTACCTGGCCACTGGGAAGCGTAAGCATTTTTGAATGAAGAAAAATTATCGATTGTTGGTACCGATAATCACACAACATTTTAATTATAAAAAAAAATCTAAAGAGCAGCATTTTTCTAGGACACTAAACGGATTTCTAATCTAGACGAAAGTGAAGTTACATTGATCTGCGCCTAATGGTTGAATGACGGCTATAATTGACAGTAACTTAAATAGTAACTAGTAATAACTTCGATTTGAGTAAAAGACATAGCGTTGTCGCTGCTAGCATACAAAATTAAATCAATTTAATACGGTATGTTCATTTCAATACCACAGTCAGGAGAAAGGTTATAGCGACTAGTGTCTGGGTGAGTTGATAATAAGACAGCTAAAACCATAAGTGCTTTGTCGGTCGCGTGTATTTTTACTCGATAAACCCAGTTTTTTTTTCAAACTATCCCATTGATTTTGCAAGAGACGCTAAATGCTTAAGAATAATATAACGCCTAGCATAATAGGATTAAGTACAAAATAAATTAGCATAATGTTTCGATCGTCTGTAACATACAAGAACGTGACTGCGAATAAAACCATGAGTGTCAAAACTCTCGTAGTCTCGTTAAAAGGAAGGAAAGCTAGCTAGTGTTAGGCGACATCTTGTGTGTTATTATTTGTCGTCTCAACTAGTATTCGATGCTGCGTTCAGCGGAACAGCGATTTCCCAGCGCACTCTAATCCTCAGGTGACGATTATAGTCTACAGCCTGCATGGTCTTCGTAGGTATACAGACAAGAGGAGACTGAGTGCGAAACTGAGCGCTCTAGCGAGAATGGATATATTTAGGCTAATTAGCTCTTCCCTTTTTCGTTGCTGGTTGCTCCATGCTTGAATCCTTGATTCGGCCTAAACGCCTCTTGGCGTATCAACTCCTCGATCGACATATGTCCTTGTATTGTCTTGCGGGACAATTCAGGAGGAGATTGAAAACGTCTCGCGCCAGGGGAGCATTCGGCAAATTTTCTGCGCTCGAAAGAAGTTCGACCTCCCTTCAGTGTCTGACATTATCGGGTCAAACAACGAACGCCGTCACGCCCAGGCGGAAATAGATGAACTTCGAAATAATCCCAGGTACATCGAGAATAAAGTAGGAGACAACAAGGACTACATATAGCAGTTATGTCAATGAGTGTCTGTTCTAAATTAATGCAACGGAGTTCGTATGCACATACGCGTAGAGTGCCTGTAATCTCAATCTTGCTAATTACTAACAATATTACTGGTCTCAAAGAAGACTAAATGATGATTCTGTCAGAGGGTAGGAACTAAGCAGAACATTTTTAATTACTATGTCCGAACAAATGCAAACAAGACATTCTCGATGTAGTTTAGCAGATGTTAAAATTAGCTGATGTCAAAAAGTAATATCTAATTTTGTCGTGCGATCAACATGATTGTCGTGCCTATTGTAAGTTCTTTAATCTCTGCCTTATTCTCTAGGGCATCTCCGCTCCGATTAACTGAAGCATGCCAGTCGTCGAATCCGGACCTTCTGAAAATTGTGCCATGTATCATCAGCATCGAGACGGTCCCTAGTCGTCAAGGGTCGCTTGAGGGCGAGTTCGATCCCGTATCCAGGTAGGGTCACCAACTAGAGAACGGTATCTTCAACGGTAATCTATTCAAGGATATGAAAAACAAGGAAACCTCTGAGACGTATTTAAAGGCGCTCACTGTCCTCTATCGCGTTATCTCCAAGAGCTTCTCTTCTCCTGAGGGTTAAGCTTGAGACGACCTGAACTCAGCCTGTCTTCAGCCTGGTTTGCCTGAGTATCAACCTGACAATTCCGCCTAAAACTACTTACTTATCTCCTTGCTGTCTCAGTCACCTATGTTTGGAGTTTAACATCCTGCATCGCCGTTAAGCCTTCCACCAGACGGGTACCTGTCCTGGCTAACCTGTGATTTCCAAATTCGACGGCAACCTGACTGGCGCGAGTCTACTAGTGAAAGTATGAGTCTGACTTAGGCGTCAGCTATAGTTGACAACAGGCTAGACCAGACAATGGTTAGGTTTGCTCTGCCTTTAGAGGTGGTCATTCTTCTGACCACAAAATTCTGTTCACCCTTCTGTTCTTAATATCTGCACCTAAGAGAGCGCACGCACATACCTTAATGTATTAGTAAAATTATACAAAACACCTGAAATCATGAAAGCATTTTGTTATTAATGCAATTAGGCGCAATTGTTTCTGTACACATAAAACTGCACAGTAGTAAAGTTGCATTAAGGAGTATTTATCTGGTAATGGACCATTTCTAGTAATGATCATCACTGGGGTTACGTGTGTAGGAATTGATCTGCCCATATCCATATTTTCTTTCTCACTTACATCCATGGCATGCTCACGATCGATAAAAATCTTTAGGGCTCCTTTTCTCGACATTAGACCGATCCGAAACGAGCCCAAGCAACTGTTTTTACAAACCGCACGACTAAGTTGCTAATTATGTGTAGGGCATGCTAACGGCCATTTTCGTTTACCCATGTGCCTTGACCTTACAGCCCTACGGCCGGTTCTTTGTTGTCCGATATGCGCGACGAGCGCCCGCTATTAGCGACGCCATTCGATGGAAATGGCTGTAGAAGAGAGCGAGGAGGTGGAGATAAAAATGTGCTTCCTCATATATTAGCAACTGAAGCAGCAACAGCGTCACAAGGTTCGAGCGCTATGAGAGAGTTGGGGCCCGTGCTAGAAGCCAGCTTGCTTGCGCCTGGCCCGGGCCCCATGATGTCCCGAGATCTCCCGAAGAAACTGCCGTCCAGTGATCAGCTAAGTGCCTTAGCTTGCGCCGACCCCGCCGTACCGGTTGGCGGTGCCAAAATTAAACCCGTTCGGACTAAAAGCTGCTACGCGTTTGGCTCGAAGAGTGGAGGCGCTGGGGGTAGCGGGGGGCCTGAAGAAGGGTCCGACAGGTCGAACGTAGGCGGGGGTAATCTTTTCCATAACATTAAGGAACGTCTGCTCGACCGCAGCGCCCTCCTAGCCAAATTGTTCCGCAGATAGCGCAAGGTTGGGCCGCGAGCCCCCTCCACCGGCCTCTGCTCCTAATCTAACGTACATCGAGGAGGTAGCAGAGAGGATCCGAGCAAAAGATAGCGGCAGCAGTTAGAATGAGAAAAACTAAAACAAAAGGGGCTCGGAAGGTGGAAGGAACAAAAAAAGGAGGAGATTCGTTATTGTTCTCGAGTCAGTCTCACTCGATATCTCATTGCGTTGCCGGTTAAACAGATTGACTATTCTTGACAACACACACAGATACACCAAATACGCGGCCCTCCCAAATACAGCGACTAATGAAAAACCTGCCCCTGCTGGGTTTGAACCACCGTTCTCCTTCGCCTGCGATTCGTCCCGACCTCACTGTTTCGCGGTTCGTGGCCCGGAGATGAAGTCCCCCTACGTCCAACAGTACTGACCAGGTTAGACCTCCTCTGCGAAAAAGGACGAAACGAGACAGTTACGCAATTTTGGGCTCTCCGCTGAATCCTTTGCTTCTTCTACCCGACCGTCGCGCAACAGTGCACTTTCCCCCATAGAAGTCGATAACGTTCGCATGCATACATAAGACCATGAGTGATCGAAAAAGTGGTATCGGTATGATCCATTGTACACCTTAATAAGTAGCTGTTGTAAGTAGAAAGTAGGCACGTAATGGCAAAAAGACAGCGCCACAGCACTGATGTTAACTAATGTACTACTATGAATAACTTCACACTGATGTGCTTAATGAAAACAGATAATAACAAATAAAGCGACGATTAATGAAGTAGTACACAACGTAAAGTGATGTTTGTTGGTCAATAGTTGAAGACAAACATAAAGATGAATTCCAACCCTTAGATGTATCCAATCACTTGATAACTTTATGTAAGTGAAAGGCAGGCTCGTGCGTAGACGTTATAGTAGCAGACTTCTTCGATAAAGAAAAAACGTATTTTCATTCAATTTTGAAAGGGGCTTTTGACTTTGAGCAAATTCCATAAGCAGGTAGCACCGTCCTTCTAGTTCGTTGACTGATTGCGGAAGATACAGAACGAGAAAACAGATACATATATATATATATATAACAAATAGAGCGGGGGCATTTTTTTTCATTCCAGGTCTTTATGCCTAATATAGGCAAGTGTGAGAAGCACCATTGTCCCGCCGAACAGCTGTGAGGTACCGTGTTTGCTGGGCCGTAGACTTGATAAGATGATCAACGAAGCAATCGATGTCAGAAAGTTGCCCAAGCACGTAGGAATCAGATGGATAGAATCCAATCATTAAACACTGATGACCGTAATCAAATGGAAATAATAATAAAGACGATAGTGATGGACAGTATTCAAGGAAAGATGTTGACAATGAAATATTGAACCAGTATAATCCAAAAAATATAGTTGCAGTACTGAACATAATAAATGACTCTTCCCTTTAGCTTGTCCTATCAGTGTTCAGTTTGCCGATGAGTTAGTAGAGGGATGAAGACTGTGTTAGGGATGAAACACGGAAATCGAGCAATCTCGTTAGTTCCTCGTCTGTTAATGTTGTACTAGAAAAAAAAAACTGTCATATGTCGCTCAGTGGCATGTTTGTGCTACATAGATCCCTCTGTACAGTGAACTGCAATAAGAAACTACTTGCACCCATTTTGCGTAAGAAGGGCGACCATGGTGTAGACCACGGTTGAATGTCATCTCTAGTATCTCCCAAAGTTGACCTTGAGGCTTTGATGGAGTAGCTCCTATTGCGTTTCAATGGGGAAAACGGAACAACATAAGGTTTGTGAAAGACAGTCTTTATGGCCTTTAATACTATCGTACCAGTTTCCATCTAGGCTTACGTACCTACTAGCCATTGACAAGAAGCAAATTTACAGGCCGGTTTGCAGATCCGAGAGTAGGCCAACACCGCGCAACGTGTCGGAGTAGAACCGTCATATGTACGCACCAACGTGGGCGAATCGGCGCATTTGCCGCATGTATGTCCGTTGTAACCTGCTCGAAATGATGGACTCGCGTAAAACGGAACAGAATGAGATAAGCTTTTGAATTCGAGTTGCTGGACCCAGCTGGTGTTATCTACTATCGTTGCCGTTGTTTATCTCGTTCAGTGTGTGCGGAACGTTATCCCTCGCCTTTTCAAATTTTCGTCTGAGGGAGAATTTCTGGCTTACTTGACGGTCGGGATAATCGTCGCGCTGCTTCCAAGGATATTACGCAAACAAGTAGCGGAGCGTCATATTGTTTTATAGAAGTTCAGTGTTGTCGCTAACGCTTTGACTGGTTCGTGATCGACTAAAGGAATAGCGTGATGTCGTCGGTGATTCAACTCGGGATCTCCGTCGTGGCCGCTTCAATCACAGAAGTGCGTAAGCGGGCAAAGATGTAAGCGCTAACGAGGTGGACAGTTTCACGTTAGCTAAAATCTGTCCGGCCAATTCGCTTGTCGTTTTCGAGCAACCAAACCTGTATTACCAATTAGCCTTGCCGTTCGGTTGGCATTTATCCGTCTACCGAAGCCTCGGTAGCGTGGTATCAGGTGAGTCGGTTCAAAGCTTCTGCTGCCCGGCAGTAAGTATTGCTGGGCCACTTTGACAGTCACCTTTGAAAAAAGAGCGCGTAAAAAAGAACTAGCACGGTATTAGAGGAACTAGTTTAGGCGAAGCAATTCGCGGCCGTCGCTGTGATGTCGGCGAAAAGGCCTTTATGGAAAGAGAAAGGGAGAACGAAGGCTTATTTTTAGGGTGTGCCTCGAGAGGCACCTGAACAGAGGCCAAAGGCGATTAAAGGGGCAACGGAGGCTTAGGGAACGTGAAAACACATTGAAGAACTCTTAATATCATCGTTTATTAAACGGCAGTAAAGATTAACTCAGCCGGGAAAATCTGAAGGGGACGGGGGGGCTATTAAAGAAATCCATTTCTTGAAGACGCCCTCTCTCAAAACCACGCACACACACACTAAAGATGACTGATATAGACTGCACAACTAAGAAGTTATTAAATTACAAAACTACGAAACAACTGACTAGCTGCGTGAAGAGGATGATTTACTTCAATTACAAAGAAACTAAAGGCATCAGTGTGTGTGTAGACTTGTTCTCTTCTGTGCTGGATTACTTCTTTGAGTAAAAACCGAGCCGTGTTTACATCGTACGATAGGTTATTAAATACGGTACAGTTGAATAGCCATGCTCATTGCGGTTGATTTCCAATCCGAATTAGTCGGTGTGATGCTAAATACCTTTACAGCCGGTAGTAATCAACGCTTTCGGGAAATGGTGTCAAGTAAACACGGGACTGAGTAATGCAAGAAGTACATAGAATTAGCTGACGAAAAATCTTCATTTGAATGAAAGCCAATCCTGCTTACTTCAATGTTACGTTATATGTACTAGCTGTACGACACTCTATAAATACATTGTGTAGAGTAACAAGCATCAGCCCTCACGTCGGACAAAATTGAATCGAAATCCACATGTAAGTTATCTTTGTTTCAACTCCTATAGCATACAGAAGACTAAATAATTACGTGTTTTGAGGTTAATCAATAAAATTAAATGTTCAGTGAAAAATTGTTCGAATCGCAAAAATAAGATCAAATAATAATAGTGCGGGTCGTTTTGTCATTTACGCTGTTTGCTAACGCAACGACAAAAGCCGCATCATTAATATATATAAATGAGCAAGTGCGTACCGCCGTCCTGCGAATCTGAAGAAGAGCTGGCCGAGAAATGTACGAGCCGTCCGTTCTCTCTAACCAACACCTTTGCATAAACCGGAGCTGTGACGAAGTGCGGTAGGGTTCCGTGTAGTGTATGGTGCATAGGGTCAAGATCACAACAGCTTGCTGTCTTCGTACAAAGGAAGCTTGCTGAATCTTTAAATGCCGCCAATACGCTACCACCAGGCGTATCTTGTCCCCTTGCTTCCCTGATTTTACGTGAGCAATAGCAGGATCCACAGACGCAAATCTGTAAGAAAGAAATCTTGCGAAGAACCAGCTACCTGGCAGCGAAACGTAGCTGCGGTAATTCCTAAAATGGCTTACCTGCCACTTTTCCTTTACAGCCATGTTGTTCGTCGCAGGAGTTCGTGAGGGCAACTGCTGACCATCCAGCTGAAGCAGTCGTGACATCACCGCTCTGAATTATTAGTCTAACGCTCAGGAGTGACCTAACGTTTAGATCATCGTTGACAATCGCACTCAGAAGGCTGGAAAAGTTTTCCCACAGATTTCTGTTTTTCGTTGATCTTATTAACAACCACACAACTGCACTTTGTGTTTTTCGCACCATAGCCTTAACTTTCTTCGTACTCGCGAGCTGTGGATGTACCTTTGTGGCGCAAAATACCGTACTTCTACTGTAAATCAAGATGGCCAGTAGAAATGTAACGCCTATTGAATTTAGTAGCAGTAATTAATCTGCTCCGTTTCGTAGATGACGTTATTTTCGCTAACCATATCAACAACATAAAGGAAATAACAGGTAGAGTTGATGTTTTTGCAAAACTGGTTTATACAAGGCTGCCTTTGCTTAACCAGGTATACATACATGATACATACTAGGCATCACACTCCTGTTATCCTACTAGTTTATACCCAACGTCTTTATGGGTAAGTCGAGTATTCTAGTCCCAGCAATTGCATAATGACAGGCAAGCGGATCTGCTGAGCAGTCACAAGGAACAGAAGTGATTTGAAACGACGCCCTAAACGCGGGGTTTGATCGACAGACACAAGCGGAGCGGCGAAGAAAAATGCGACACGGAAAACTCCGCATTTTAGCTAAGTCTGTTCGTCTCATTCCATTCTCATTTTCCCATGACTTATCCTTGGCTACGGTTGTTTATATTCGTGCGCCGACGTGTAGAGCCAGCATGCCATCGTTGTGGCTATGGCTGTATCGGCTACTCCGACGATAACTCACAAAGAGAAAAGGCATAAACGTAGGGCAGATGCTTTTAAAGAAAAGAAAAACAACAAAAAATCTCAACGTATAGTAGCTAGCTATGGATAGAACCTTGGTCTTGCTTAGCGGAGGATGGCAGCAACCTAAGGAAACAAAAAATAACCTGAGTTAGGGAGGACCTGCTGGAGCGTCTGGTCGTAAGTGGACAGTCGTGTCGACTCAGGTCTCCCCATTAGCCACGCTCCTCTGAGCGATTGCAGCGTCTAGTAGGGAACTTTCATGCTAGCACGGCAGGCCAACCTAAGAACTAATCCTTGAGCCAACGAAGAATGTCCACTAAATCCCCTGAGGCCTTAGGCGGGCAGCAAGGTGCGCGTGTAAGGTCCACGGCAGTAGTGGTTAGAGCATATCTTGGGATCTGTCACGTGATCACGGCGGGCCACGTTTTTACGCTTTTGTAAAATACTGGGACGGCACTCGACACTAGCTTCATTTAAGGCACGTATTACTTGTGTACGTTTATATAAAAACGTAAGTGTACAGCTCTAGAAGTCAACCAGAGTATGTTCTAAGAGGAACTATTACATTCCGTATGAAAAGCTCGAGATACCAGGTCGCCATTTTGACTCCAATGTACACATTTCATCCATTCTTGCCAATTTTTCAGAAAAATTTTTTCAAAAAAAGGAAAACAATTTATACATTTGCCGTTATCTCATATGTCTCAAAGAATGCACGATATCTCTCAAATACAAACTGATTCACCACTGTTACAGTGTGAGTAACCAAAGATTGTTCTAAACAGAATTTTTGTTTATAGGAAAAAGCGTTACTTTATTCATTCAGATTAGTGAAAGCGTGAACAGCGCGATATTTTTTAGTAGTTTACTGTTTCTATACTAAACAATTGTAGGACCTAAGAAGCCTCTAATAACAAAAATAAACATAAGATTTTACATACATAGTTTTCTCATAAATGGTTCCGAAACCACATAATATATGTTAACATGGTACAAGTCATCCACTACCAGAGCACCTCATATTCTTTTGTGGTCCGATTCTGAGCATCTGGAATGCCTAAACATCTTGATTCGAAGGTACTACCTAGGCCTAGCAAATAAAACTTCAATAATAATAATAATGGTTTTAGTCCTACACTGTGTTCGCTGTAAGACCGATATTCTTAATAAAGTCCTTCAGACATTTGAGAAGAGTCTAGAAACAGACCAATCAGATGATCCAATCATTTTACAATATTATCTTCGGCAAGGTTCGATAATTGTGTTACACACACATTGTTATCTGTTAGATGTTTCCTCTCACAGGTACAGGTCCTGTTGTTTGAATGTTCGATCAAAATATATAAGATCTAATCTATCTTGTATCAAGATATACCCAAGAGGCTTGATTCGAGATCTTACTTAGTGCTAAATCCGGAATTTCTTGATTGTCTGATATTCTCTATATGAATAACCTTATAGCAACGACGATTTTGCTTGCTTACTACATCTTTCCTCAGTAAATTGTTAACTTCTGCCTATTTTTTTCATAATACACAAAATTTTCATTGTACATACAGGTACATATATCATTTCAAACTAACCTAACTTTTCGGCGGTCTTATTGTTATAGAGGATCAATTTGTTTCCCAAGTATTTTTGTCGCACTGTAGGGCAACGTATGTTTGTGAACGTTTCGCTCGTACATAGCTCATCTATAGCATAAAGCTGTTTGTGACCCGCCTCCAATGTGCTGTTTTGGGTTGAGTTTTAACAATGGCCGTATTTAATCTGCTAGACCAAACGCGACAAGCGGGCATCTTAGCACCACGTGCACGTACATAAGAAAACTAAAACTCAGAAAAAAGCTGCACGGGCTAAATTGTGTATGCCACGCTAGAGGTTGAATGATTTGTCACTACTATCTAGGGGCACAATTGAGCCCATACGTTAAGAGTAGTTACATCAGTGAGTTTCTTTATCTCTTGGTGACTGTTGTTAATTAATAGTCGTCCGGTGTGCACTGCTTCGTCTGCACGGAGATGACATTCGTCTAGGAAGAATATGGAAGACTGCAATCCGGCACACTGTAACGGGGTCCGAAACTGTTTTGTAAAACAGTTTACTTTTTCGTATAACCCTATTGGACAGCTGCAAGTCGCCAACTCAAAAGAATAATGATATCTATCCAGTCAAGCAGCCTAATGCAGAGAGGCTGCTGCGAAAGTATAAGTAGACGATGAAAAGAATCGAGTACCGAAGTAAAAGTTCTCCTTTTTTTCTGCAGTCTTCACCTGTGACAGAAATTTGGCTCCAACTAGTACGTTCGTAAAAACCCCAAAACTGAAGTTCGCACAAACAAATTTAGTTAGCGATATATTGAGCATCCCATAATTATTCAAGCCTCATTCCTGAACTAAGTGAGAAAGAATTAAATGACCTAATCCGTGAAACTCCTACCAGCACATGTAAGTAACTTATGCCGCCAAAAATAATCTCATGCATCGATGAGATTTAGGCCAGTACTCTTATGCATGCTTATTGAATAACTTGAAATTTATCGACACAAAAAGTTCTAATCACAGTGCATCTCACTTACGACAATCAATTCCTATTAAGAGCCTCTATATCACTGTCAAATACAAAAATCTGACGCAGATAGTTTTCGTAAGGAAAAAATTGACAATTGGTGGATACTTGTTGCATTGTTCAAGACGAAAGCTTTTTTCACACAGCTGAAAAGAGGTAAGCCGTTCCTCCAAAACAAACAAGCCTATTCTGACATAGTCGTGCTTGAAATAGTAAAGATCTTTCGTTACTAACCTAATGCAAATAGGTGCAGTCATCGATACTATAGTGGAGTGTTAGCAGAAGGTGAGAAACCTGTGCATGCCTTGTCACAGACTCCTTATTCGACACAAATCCACTGCTAAAAAGGAGATCTACAAAAGCATGAGCTTTTAGTAAATTATCTTATATATTTTTGTAAGGTTTCATTATTAAATGATTACATTTCGTGAGGAAACTTTACTGGCCGCTTCACTGAATGAAATTTAAAAAAAAATACATTTACAACCTGGCCTGGTCGGGAGGTTCCCTAAATGCCGATTCCGGTTCTTTACTCTCGCCATGCGCCATCTAGACGGCTCATAACAATGAAGAAAACATTACGAATAATGTGCGTATGTCATACTATTGACAGGAGTGGAAAAATTAAAAAAAAAAAAGAATAAACAGAAGTAATAAAATTATTTAATGAGATTTCCAATTGGATTTTTTATCTCTGATTTAACCCCTTTCTTTTTTAACTTTTTTTCTTAACACCCTTTTTTTCTTTCTTAACACTCTGGGTATATAAAAGGATCCATGCGAAGTGGCTGAAGTAGAAACTAAGTCAAAGATTGGTTTCTGATGTAATTCGAAGGGAGAGAACACCATCGTTGCTGAAATTGTCCAAGTAATTCAACCATACTAGATGGAGTAAGGAGTGCTAGCCCAGATAACCGTTATTAGGATAATGGTACCTATCAAGTCATCTGACACATACTTTCTTTCTCGGAAACCTCCCACCGTTTCTAGGGCTGATCTTGAGTCTTGCCAGAGAGTGCTGGTCCATTTGCTTACCTTTTAGAACGACCCTCTCTCTACCTGTTAGAACAAACTAAGCACGCATAATGGTCCCATCTTGTGAAACTGTATGAAGTATAATACAATAGCAAATCCGTTTTTGGTACTTGATAAATGCAACATAAACACACTTTCCGCAATTCTCGCGGTGAGACACAGAGCTCGATGCAGATAATGGGAAAAAATGTGATCTAGTAAAGTTCATAGCCGGAATACGGATTTTGTACATGAACTGTACCATGTTATTGCTGTGCTATATTAAATTATTGCACTGTCGTTTTTTCCAGGACTTTTATGGAAAAAGATGTAAAAACGTGATCTGCCGAAAAAAAACACTCTTAGCACATCTATTGGAATGAACGGAGTCTTCTCTCAGTTAAGTTCTGCTTTAGATGCTCTAGCTCTAATCATACCAAAATTTTTTTCTTTCCATTTTTGTTTATGTCCTAATTTCAAAATTGGCTATATTCTCCTATCTGACGGCTGCTGTGCATTTTCAATAAATCTAAAAAAAAAAAACATTGAAAGCAATTAAAGTTAAAAGCTTTGAATAAATTAAAATTATGTATATTCCAATGTGTACTGTTAAAGCGTTTTGAGTCATCGAATGATATTGCAAGCCTTAAGGTGGACACGCTGCGGAATAATCATGATCAAACATATACTTGAAAAACAAAAATCACTAATAATGTAAAAATGTTTCGTGTTCTACGTTTGGCATTGCCGCTAAGCGTAAATCCAGACGATTTCTAATAGCCTAAAAACAAACTTTTTTAAAAAAATATATAAGAAAAACATGGTTGGCCTGAAATTGATGTATCCATTAGATACAAATGACTTGAAGCTTTGATAGCTTTTTCTATTTCTGTCGCGCTTTTATTTGCGTACTTCCATCTCATGCAACAAGGCAGCATCGCAGTATATGAGTGCATTTCGACAACAGAGCGAAATACATTTGGGAAGCGCACAGTCTGTAAAGGTCTATCTGTAACTGTGAAGGCAAGTTTGATGGTCACAGTATCTTCAAAAATGTTCAGTAGTGATTTCGGATCGAGAAGGAAGCCGTAATTAAACCTTGCAAACGGGGTGGGATGTCTAAACCTGGGACTGCATTCCTTCGCTATCTTTGCTGCTGGAAGGAAATCAGTTTTTTTCCAAAACCAGACATCAGACTCGCTACGGCAGGAAACCGTACATCATCTGAACAACAGTGAGCCATTGTCCAATCTCTTCGTACCAGAGGAACCTTCAGCAAGATTAAAAACTTTTTTGCCGAGATTTTCTTGAAAATTCCAAAGGGATCGCTACGAAGCAAACCAGAAAATACAGAAGAAAATTTAAAGGACTTGGAAACTCATTGAGGTGTTTAAAAATCGACTTTGAATATGCCTGATTTTTAATATAGAAATTAAATCATTTTGGAAAGCAGGATGTGAACCGTCCATTGGATCGTCTAAGCAAACTACGACAGCTAGTTCTTTTGAGACTTTGTGCACCATTTTGCATGTCTTAGATTTGTCGACCCCTTTGGGTTCTTGTTTGCTTGGAATTGAACCAGCTAGCGGGCCCATATTTAACTTCGCTGAATTTTTTCCACCTAGTATATTTGAGTTAGGCTCATATCTATCAATATCGATTGATGCTGATTAAAGATGGAAGATTCTAAAATGAATAGTAAGGAAGTAACGATGCAATTACAGTGAACAGATGATTGTAGTTAATGAGCATGATTATCCTGAAGGACACTTCTAACACACGCTGATGATGGCTGAAGTATTTATCCTTTTTTAGATATAGTCCTAAAAACCCACGAAGACAATTCCCACTTCAGTTGCTTCGCCTTATATATGTATATAAAGATGCAGCGCTATTATGCGTTATGAATTCAACCAATAATAATTCCATTATTAAAATCCTAGCCACAGGTAAGTGGATGCTCCCTTGGCTCCAACTAATTCCTCAGAAAAGAATATACTATATATATCTATATATATATATATATATATATATATATATATATATAGAGTTTCGTTTATCCAAATGAAGGTGGTTAAAGTGAGGATCTTGCCTTTGGCATGACCTAACGATAAGCGCATTATAACAATTATCCGAGAATAGCATGATGGCTCATATTATAGCATACGGTGACGTTGTATGAACGGTTGCACGCTTGTACCATTAGATACGGTTGGGTTACTGGTTATGCCCATTTATTCCAGCGAGACATATATTGGAATACATAGAGGCCAGTCATACAGAGAACATCTTCCCTATTACATGTATTTTATCGCAGCAGTAGTGTTAAAGCCTGATCGGAGACGTTCACGAAACTCTATCTAGCTCAAATTATGCAACGCTGCTCTGAGAAAGACAACGTTGGACTATTTGGGAACCTCCTTCGAAGTGAAGTAATCAGAAATAACTGAACGGGAAGATCTAGATTTTGTATTTAGCTGGGCTACTGCGTTCAGTGCACCGGTGAAAAAAAAACATAAATTAAATGAAACCGGCGAAGAAATCGAGATTAAAGAGTAGTTGGGTCATCTAATACTCGTACGATATACAGTTGAATAAATTCAATTATGGCCATTGTCCTTGGACGACAAAACAATTCGACACTTCATTACATATCGCTGCGTGAAGGTAGAATAGCATGATAAGATTCCATGCTTTGAAAGCCTTGCTAGCAGGTATCCTTGCACCACTATTGATTTAATAATGAATCAGAAATATTACATTATATATATGTGTATGTATAATATAAGAGTATTATTACGTCTATTTAGTTGGTTGCGTTGATATAGAGATTAGTCGTCTGTGTGTACTAGTTATGCCCTCATAGAAGGCCTACAGCATATCTAATGGCCTGAGCACCCAAAGTGGCAGACGGTTGATTTATTCTACAAGAATTCTTACCTACCAAATCTAACAGTTTTTGCGGCCATTAGTGGATATCTAGAAGTAAAAAATAGTACCTTAACTATTTAGACCAATATTTTATCGCAAGGCCTGATAGACCGTTTCGGCCAGTAACAAGATCCTTCAGGCTAGATGTCTTTTTTTTTAGTTTAATCTCCAAAATCTAGCTACTCATCAAAATTCTGGGACAAAGATATGAGCCGCTGTCTTTGTGCGCGTAGTCGTTAAACCTATTAAAATTCGTGACGCTGTGGGTAACTCATACTGCTTCTGCAGTGTATCCAGTTTAGCTGAATTGGGAATAAACCCCACCTAGTACTTGAATGCATTTGATATGTAGAAAGTTCAGTGAGGGTCGGAGCCAGAAGACTTGACTATCCTTCCGTTGAACTCCAATCGACTGCTTATTTTAATCTCAGTTTTAATCTAAACAAAGCATTTCATGAGAAATATGGCTTGCTATTCCAGAACTTAGTCTTCTATCGCAAAAAGTTTCGTTTTCCGATAATGCCATACTCGACTCAAACATCCTATATCACAGACCTCGCCAGAATTTAGATATATATAAACATTCAAATCACTTATATTTAAATATATTTATTGATTATTGTCACTGATGTGCGCAATAGCAAAAAAGTCTGCGCTATATCCATCAACGCTGTTGAAGGAATAAATTAAAAAGTGTAAAACGATAAAAGACAAAAGCGGAAATCATAAAACAAATTTTCTGATCCGAAATTGTTTTTAGTGTTCTGTTTTGGCCCAACTATAAGTTAGTTTAGCGGCGCAGAAGTTGCAGAAGAACAGATCACGGAGAAATTTCCAACCCAAATGAAAAATAGAAAAAAATAATAGAAAAAATCCTCACGTAGCGAAAAGTCGTTTTGCAATTGCGTTTTCTTCAACTACCAGGTAATATTTGCATCGTTTTGCAGCAAACGTTTCATTAGGGTCCAAAAACTAGTAACAGAGTACCACTCCATGGCCTACCAAACATATATGGAAACCTTCCTCCCATCAGCATAGTTGAAATGCGCTTATGATTCTTGGCCTTTGGAGATAAAGAGCTACGTTCGTTTGATATAGAACATAACTGACTTGAAAAAACAGGCACGATGCAATACCAGGACGGCTTATTCAATGGATGGGCAACTAGTTTCCTGCCATTTGCGCTTTGCGAAAATGTTTGTCTAGCAATATTTAAACTTCTTCATTCGAAACACTAGGGAGGTTCAGGCCGTAAATGATCAAACTCTTTTGAAGATCTAGCAACCCGCTTTTTAACAGTCGCGACGCATACTGAGCTATGAGACAGAATCGAAGAACTACGTTCTATTTCAGGGGTAAACTTCAGTTGCGGTTGAAAAGTAAAAAACATCCGGTGACTCAAGTGACGCTTGAGTTTTACTTGAATGTCTGTCCTGCTGCAACCAGATATGAACAATGAATGGCTCAAATGTCCTAGCTCAAGTAAAAAAAAAGCGGTGTCACAGTGAAACCCGGGTCGAGTTTCTCAGTAATACCCTTTCATTGGAAGTTGGAGAACTTATTTGTACGTTTCATATTGAACTTTTGTTTTTGTCCAGAACATTTTGCTTGTCTTCCTTTAACTATTCCTTTCACTCAATAACAAAGTTATCTAAAAATCTCTGATCTTCATGTGATCGAACGGTCTGACTTACTAAGTATGGTAGCAATATACATATATAGCTTTATCATGTTTTGCTAGGGGTTACTATTCTCCTCGGCGCACGACCTAGCCTACAAAATCTACGAGACTGGGCATCCCTTAATTTTGCTGCTAAGAGCTTCGGAATAACAACGACATATTTGTTAGGTAAGATGTGACTTTGATTCCTGAAGAACCTTTCAAATCTGGCTAATATCATAACATACGCTTAGGATCGCTTATTAGGAGTACTCTAAACGTCGTATAGCCTATAATGTTCGTGTCAGAATTAGTGATTTGTTCCAGGAGAGCATTTTATGTTGAAAGCCGTTAACGGCAATCTAACGGCAAAGTAACGTGGTTCAGATATATACACGAATATAACAAAAGCGTAACCGAAAACGCTCTGCTAGACGTTAATCGTTTAGCTTGCAGAAGTCTGTCACGATAGTACAAAGTCTCCTTACATCCATTACATGCGTACGAGCGACAGTCGAGATATGAATACTTAACCACTTTCTCTACAGCTACAGGCTTGTTTCATAGTTCCCAACCGAAAGAAGAAACTTTATTTTGACACTGCAGCGACAGCTCTTCTACCACGAAACTCATCTTTCATGACAGAACGACGTAGTGCTACAGAAATGTTCAGAATAATAGACTATCAGGTATACTGGAGGGATACTAAAAAGTAAACCAGAATTCCCTGGGCTCGTGTGGGATTATTGTATACAACACAGATGACTTGGAAGTGTCACCTACCTCGCACGCTCTGGACTTCTGCAATATTCACCTTCTGACCAAGGGTAATGCGTAGTCGTCATATTTTGTGCTAGTAATACAGTTGCTCTAGAAGGTGAAATGAACGTAACCTTCTCTCTTGGTATAGCCGTAACTGCTCATTTCAGTGGGCGCATCATGCTGAAGACGCCCACTTGCTTGGTTTCGTGCAAGTTGGTTATTTGGGAGCCGGGTCATTGGTTGCCTAAGAATACGCTAATTCTCAACGGCAGCTGCTTACCAGAAGTTCAGTTTAGCCCCTGGTACTAGTATCTTGTACCCGCACGTACTGACCTCATACGTACCGGACAGCAAAAGGCCAAGCAAAATTGCCAGGAAAAGCCTACGTCAGCGCTCAGCCAATCTGCACCTAGAAGCGGCAAAAGAACTTATTTAATAAAGTTTATATGTAGGTTTAGCTATAGATACGACAGGGAGACTCGGTAAGAACTTTGCCTGCTGCTGTTACTCTGCGTAAGCAAGCAACATCTTACACCGAAGCCCTTTCACGTGGTTGCTCCTGGGTTGTCTCGCCCACTTGTGCGCCCCTCTCTGAGGCGGGAGGTCGTTCAAATGACATCGCATGCAATAAACACAACGGTGCTCCACTCACACCACGATTGGAAGCTTCATGCCGCAGGGGATACCGAATAGTAATTCTCTCTTTCAGCACTTATAGTATCATACGTGTATAATATAGCTGTAATATATACTTTATAAGGCAATTTTCTTATAAGAAGAAGTTCTTTTGTTGTGGAAACTCTGCAGGAATTGCACTTTTCAGTTGTCCTAGTGGGTTTCGGGCATTTAGATAGTATCGATGGATACGTTTGGCCGGGTGCGAGATCATTAGTGGGCACAGTATCCCGTTCTGAAGTGAAATTGAAAGTGTACTTAAACTAGCATGTGTTTGAAACAATTATTATAGTAGCACAACCAGTAACGAGTATTATTCGGCTCCGTCTCTTCTACGTAATATGCCTCAAATTTATCGACGTTAAGCGTGAGTAGATGTAAACATCTAACGCAATCATTACAAAAAACTGGGTATAGGGAACAACTTCTACCGCAATAAATAATAGTTTAATCCAAAACAACAGAAACCGACTCCAAGTTCAACTTTAGTTTTTTTTTGCACTCTTTAGCAGGTTTTCATGGTTTAGAAACTGGTGGAGCCTCAATGAACATAGATTTTACATTTACACCAGTTGCGGTGAAGCTACTATTCTTCTCGATTGGGTCCCTACACAGACTCCGTTTGTTTCACTATATCGTGACCTAAAAAGTCTTCTAAGGATGAAACAATTCAGGCTGCAGGAGTCACGGCGGTGGTTTTTTTTGCAAGCGAATCAGAATAATATATCGACACTTTGCAAATGTCCGCCGCATTGTTTCATTGCCATCTTTTTTCCAACAGGTCCCGCGATTCTCTGATTCTAGGATCAATGGACAACCGTCCAGTGGGAGAATATCAAAGTAGTATTTCTGTTTTGTTTAAATTGTTGGCATTGTTTAAAAAAAATGCAATTTAAAGCAACTAACTTATTTTTGATTCCTACACTAAGACAATTAGGTTGTTTTTTTTTTTATCTAAAGATAGTGACATGGAACGGGTTACGCTTCCGCGCAGCGCCTATATAACAAAGACTATCCAAGAGGCTTATCAGCCGTTGGCTTATTTTTTTTAATTATAACCATTCGATATAGTTTTGTGTATACTATGTGTGTTACTTGCATGTGTTCGTTCTTCAAAATAAGACGATCTAGCTAGCACGTGGGTTTGTCGGGGGTGGTATCTCTGCGGTCGGATTCAAAATCGGTAAGTGCATTTCGAGTATTCTCAGTTACTCATCAGTCAAATCAACAGTCCCTCTATAACCGCATTGACCGTTTCCAGAAGGTGCCCTAGCGAATACTGTGCATCTTTTGTAAACTCTCTAACCGTCCCACAGATAAACGCCGTTCGTAGCTGTCATAGTTTTATATTGGTTCTACTATCCCCCTGTGCTGTTAAGCAAGACTGCACTTTATAGCATTGATTACCGCCAAGCTAGGTAAACGACAGCTCTCAATACGTTTCATTCATTCGTGTTTACGCTAGTAAACGTTTTCTTCGAACTTGCTTTTACGTAAATATGTGCATCCGTTGTTGAGCTCAACGATCCCACAAGTTTGTTTATGTCAGAAAGGAAGTTGAACTGGACGCAATTGAGTTGGTCTTCTCGTATTGTTTAATGCGTACGTTCTCGTATTGTTTAATGCGTACGTTCTCATATTCTTCTAGCTAGTAAAGTAAACAAGAAACAATGAGAGATATTTGCCTGTATCAGCAGCTTCATCATTTTGCTGATTCTATTGTTGTTACTGCTCGAGGCTGCTGTTTGCCGCGTTTGTTGTCCCAGATCATTTTACGCGTATTCGACATGCGATAATTGGATACTGGCCAAGCGTCTGCCTAGTCATCCATTCTCAGTAGATCTCTGAAGGCGAAGCTATGCTGCCATACTTTCTTCTCGTCAACTCTTCGTTGCAAGAGACTATCGAACAGCATCTATATTCTGCTATAATCAATGCACTATAACAGCATGACCATCATGCCAGTCTACGGCCCGCAACTGGTCATTGCTACACGGTTGGCATGTGAGAGCAAAATGACTATCAACTCATGATGGAATCACGTAGAATATTGATCACAGGACCACGCCCCAGCAGGCGCTTGTATCGACGACTCTAGGCCGCATTTATGGCACGGCAGGGCCGCTAGATTGGAGAAATCTGTCTGCACGGTTGTATACGTAACTAACAATTTAGAAATCATGGACACAGATGCACGCCAACACACGCAAGGTAAATGTCCCTGTTATCGCCAACCCTGCTATTACTGTTGTAATCGAAAAATGGAGATAATATTTTCGTTTTTTCTTTCCTCACCTTTTTTTTGGTCTATACAGGACAGCGTATATGTGTAACAAGAGAGGTAAACATACAGCAATTCAAAATACAACATGATACATCGAGGTCCTAATAGGTTTTGTTTAGCTTAAGGACGGAAGAAAAAAAATCTTCGTAAATCATCTTCTAGGAGAGTCTAGTGGAGCGTTAGTTGACATGTTAACTATTGAACAGTAACTCAGATAGCGGTGGTTCAAGTACTGCAATACGACCTATACCTTGTTAAGCTTTACGATCCTGCCTCAATGCTGCCTCGATTATAAGATATTTACCAGCACACAATTTCATTAGAGGAAAAACAAAGATTTTAAGTGATTTGGTATACGGATGATACCGAAATGTATACCGAGCCCAGGCTGGGGTCCATCTTGAGAACAAATGGGCTTTACAGATCTTGAAATTTTTTCGTCGAAATTGCTTTCCAGTCGAATGTGAAAAGCAATAGCAGAACAGCAGTGGAGGAATAGATGAGGAATGATCGTTCCCGAATTCGACTGCTCAGCAAGTTAATAAATAATTTTGCCACCAGCATAGCTAACTTTGCCAAGCAAGCTGACTCTGCGCGTATGACACTTTTCCGCAAAATTAGATACGACTTTATCAAGTTAACAGGAAGCTTCACATCGTCGAAATTATATCGTCGCTTAGCCTTCCATGCGAAGGTCGTGGAGAAAAACTTCAAGATAGCTTCGAAAGAAATGTACGTAGGACGATGCCGTCTCTGGGAAGATGCCCCTAAGAGGGCCGTTGGCAGTTGTTTCATGATCGATTTTACGTTTCTAGTCGAATCTAATTGCAGCAGATGAGGCAAATAATAGATCCATAAACTTTAAATAATATATATTATGCCGCTTGACTCGATTATACGTCATACAACACGAGATATTGTCTCAACAAGTCTGTTGATCGTAAGCTTAAACAGCGTAGTATTCAGTAATATTACGGTCCTGTTGTCATGATTCTGAACCCGCTAACTGAGTTTACTACTGTGCCTATCAAGAGCTGGCAGGAAATAAATAATTTTCTTGATTTCAACAAATATTTGATAGAAAAATATATACCTTCCAATATTTTTGTCGGGGCACGTACCTGTTCAGGGGATGATGCGTCAGTGAACTGAATACTCGGCCGGTATTCTGAAACCCTTTACAACCCTTGCGGAAACAAATCTGATATTCACCTTTGATGATTCATGACAAATTAGTTCATAGGCTATTACCAAGTCCGTGAAGAAGATTGTTCCTAGATAACTATGGAGGTCAATTAATTCGAGCTGACGAGACGAAGGGCAAAGTGAGAATTTTGGGTTCGTTACGTACCTTTCGTAGAACATCATAGATGATCGATTTCTGCCGCATACGTAGTCAAGTATAGTAATGCAAGGTAGTGAGGAAAGCAGCTTTAAAAAGAAACAATTCATGTATGTATAGTAGCCAAGGGAAAAACGGTGGCCGTATGCAACCGCCTACGATAAATATGAAATCAATTTGTAAATGAACTACCGATGACAAAAAATCGATCCAAATATCCAGATATAATAATGGATGTCAGATTGAAAACGAGTATCCAACTACAAGCGGGGTAACACATAGTCATTAGCCATTATTGTGACCTGGCACATGCTATATTAACAGCCCATCTTATTACCCCCTAGATCTAATAAGAGACAGTTTCTGTCCATAGTGAACACATTGATTATCTATAAACGTATCCATATTTCGTTAGCTAGCGGAATAAATGTTACAGAATAAGAGTTACCTAGCTTGGATGGTATGTTTGTCTATTTAACGATTTGGATAATTTCACACAGAAAAAGCTCTCCTAGCATTTGCCACATTCTAGTTGTCCTTAATTTCGGAAACAATATATATTACTCATATTGAATGATCGCCTGACGCGTCCTTGCCCTCCCTGCCCCTGCTGCCATATGTTAAATGCATGACGATCTATCGCACTGTTAAATCAGCAACAGCAGCTGTCGCACTTACGCAACACCAGTAAGCCTAATTTGGTCTAAGCATGGTGATATGTTCCCTGAAAAAAAAATTTAATTGGTATTGCGCAACATACCTGAAAATACGTCCCGCCTTCAACCCATACTTTGAATGGCTTCAGAACAATCTGTCGTTGATGGAATGGAAAACGTGCGCGAAAATGTGGAAAAAGCACCATGTAGCTCTTTGATACAGAATTTTTAGGTTTGCAAATAGCTAAAACTAATTACAATCGGCCCATTTAATAAAGCTTAATATAAGGCTGTATTCGATGTGGGTGAACCTGACTGGAACGTCCGAATAGTCTACTTCGACGTAGTTTAGAAAGTAAGTTACATTGCTGTATCCACTATTGTGCAGTGGAATCGTCAAGAATTTACCTCTGCATAATTGCAGTTTGTTATGCAATACTTATAAGAGGTTTGCTCTCATTCTTTTCTCCGGGTATATTGGAAGACATTGAGTAACATCCTGTCTTGGCTCACATTTCCAAATCGAACTTCCCTGCCTTGATTTTGATGAGTTTGCGGTCCTCTTTTAAAAAGAATGGATTTTTCTTTGGTAGCATAAATCGTGAATGAACTTATACTCGCTAAGAACATAGCCTGCCAAAGTTCATCCCTTTATATGTCCGGATTTATTAATTATTTTTAATAATACCTAATTATTCTATGGGCCTATAAAGTACACTGCCAGATCATCTAATATTAAAGCGAATAAACTTCCTTATGACAACTACAGTCTGCGTGCACCCCTAAAATCAGCCTATCATAGCACTAATAACGGCTTATTATAGCATAAGAGGCGATGCTAAGAGGTAGGCAACGGGCGTCCCCGTCGTCTTCTACGCGACAGAGTTTTGTAAGCGAAACGAAAATTATCAATATCCCTTTCCACAGGCTCCCTCACCTTTGTCCGTATTTCAGTTTGCTTTGGACGCAGTTTTGGGGCGGTGGCCTTGTCCCTTCCACTGTCATCACCAGCAGCGTCGATAAGAACGAGCGCTTTATCTCTGCCTACTACTTAAAGCCTGTGGTCTCAGACAGACTATACATTGCACTGCCCTGCCCTCGTCCATTCTCTGTATGCCACAGAAGCCTATATCCTTTCGAAGCATAGGCGCCGAATGCCAGCTCTCTGATTCGTCCTCGCCTCTTCGTTTCTAGCACCGTTGCACATGCCGCAGCGCTCGCAAGGGAGAATATGGCTGTGGTTTCACAAGCAAAATCTATACGAACCTACGGGTTGCGATAATGACGGCGGCAGCGACGACGACGAGAGATAAATATAAAAAAGCAAATAACGCTACTTAGCAGGTCCTTGGCAGTGGCCTCAGTGCTCGTTCAGCGGATGGAAGCAAGGTATACTAAGCGGAAAAGGGCTAAGACAGCCCAGTGCGTCCTTTGCTGTTACCCGAATTTGCGGTTTTTCGAGTTTGGTTATTCGCTACTCAGAGTATGCTTATGATCCATTACATTTGTTCTAGAAACTAAAGGAAATATAAGATAAGGATTGAAACACTCAACTAAGCAATAGTTGCTCTATTGTATTGGATTTTTTTCCAAGTTCCTTAGCTCCGTTTTGGCTTCAGACTTAGATTTTGCACGATATATGTAAATACTAGAGGATTTACTGCAACGTATCGTCATCGTACGCCATGAATGCATCTTCAAAACAACGTTGTAACCAAATCACGTAGTACAAGTCCATACAGTGCACGGATGGTACACGGTTCGTAAGTTGGTTCAAGGTCAAGTTTTATTCTATTGACGTCATATGTTTTTTTCAAACCATAAACAACTAACTAGCAACAAAATTAGCTGGCTTTTCAAAAACCGGTCTCAATGTTACAATATAGGAAGTTCATTAATGAATACGAAAGACATTTAAGAAGAAGACGGAAATGACTTCACTACTAAGAAAGGAAGGAATCTACAGATTTAAACTTACAATTTCCTCGCAACTTTGCTCTCACAGTAAAAACTCAACTGTGAGAACAAGGTCTTGCCATTTTTAATGTAGTATATACAGGTATGTACTCTGCAGAACAGCACGAAGTCAGATCACGTCGCATAACAGAGGGAAGCCAATTAATAGACTTGCGTAAGATCATTACTGTGTACCCCCTTATCAACACAGGCGAGCTTTAAACAGAGCATAAATTCGTATTATACGGATTTTAAAGGCTACAATTAAGGTGGAAATAATATTGATGTTGACACCTTTTTTCAGCCAACCTGAACTACGTGCAATAATACTGCACAGAAGTGCGAGCGGTATTTTGAATACCTATGAAGTTATTCTAAGGCAAGCGAAAAGGTAATTAGTAGGCGTCGTGTTAGTTGTGGCCACGTCAAGGCTCTGCTGAAAAGTGCATAACCAATACCTCTTGTAGTTGATACTGGCAACAACAGCAGCAGCCCACTGGAACTGTGTGGTGCAGCGCACACCCCACTATCGCTGCACCGCATCGGACCGTTGGCGGTGTTTGATCATACGAGGCTTCGTAAAAAAACCGTGGCTCAAACGTTCGTTCCCAAACGATATTCGGCTTATAGATACCATCGGCCTTCGGAATGTCAATGGCCTAAGCCAGCGATCCTTATTCCGCCTACCGCTATAGCAGCCACAACGCTCTCCAGGCAGTTAATCCTAATACCTTTCTCAGCCCGAGAGTCTGACTGCGGATCCCCGTTAATGGAAGAGAGACAGGGCCAAACGCGAACAAGCAAATGGGCGAGCACTCCGATGGGATTTGGTACTGCTGGGACTACTATTGCCTTTAACATAAAAGCCAGCCAGCGAGCTACACTGGTGAAAAAACATCAGAAAACGGTTTTTGACCTAACGATTCAAAGTAGTCCGATAGCCTTTTAAGCCTCTGTCGTCTCGGCTGGTCAGTCAGTGCTCGATCTATCATGCTGCGTATAAACGTCATTCTCCAAGCCACATCCCATCGAGACCTTGATTCGGATACAATGTCAGTCTTAACGGCCCTGCACCCTACCATTCCAGATGCCGCTAACTTCGTTGTTGTTTCTCCTGATGCTGCCTCCACCGTCGTCTGAGACCATTATCCGCAAACGTGCAGTTCATTCCAATCCCTCAATAACCTTTCATGTCCAGCATTTCTTTTCTTTCGTATGGCCTAGCAAGAATAGGACTGACGTCAAACCTGATCTGATGCCTCTTCCCCCGTTGTTTGGTTTGCGAGTCCGCTTGAATCATTCACTTGGCTACACGTTCAGCCTTATAAATACAAATTATATGTAAATACGCTGAGATAAATGGCTGCTATAAAGAAATTGTGCATGGTATTAGGCAAATGAAGCGAACGAAAATCTACTGTAGATTAACTAGTAGCATACCGTCACTTCAAAACTGATGAGTAGTAGGTGTTGTCATTCTGTTCGTGGTCATCTTTATGGTAGAAATTGATGACGATACAGAAGTACTGTTTTTGTTTACTGAATTTAAAAACACGTGAGGATATTTGGGTTCGGAACCTGGCCTAGGCACACTTCGTTTCGTGCTAACCGTTTGGCGCAACCATTAACGGCAGTACTGAAAATAGGACTATAGATATTGTTTTAGTATTAGAGCAAAATTATGGGTCTCTTGGCCGGGTGTGTTGGTCATTCGTTCCCATCGCTATATTCTTTAGTTTTAAAAATTGCATTTTTCTAAAATAATACGAATCCGAAAAGATATCACTGATTTGAATATAAATAAAAATAGTGGTTTTAAAAATATGTGATATTTCAACGCTTGCGTATTTTTAAGAAGTGACAGCTGCTGTAGCTACTAACTCTACTTCTCAATGAAAGCTGGTTCAGTTGTACAATTCTAAACCAGACCTTCCATTGCTCATCTATTGAATTTTCAAGCACATAAAGAAGACGGCTTCGAAACTAGGTTGAACACCTTGACGTCGTTGCTTTTCGGTAATAGTCTTTGAAGATTTATAATAAGCTATATACTTAGCCTACCTACATATCCGCCTGCTCGAGGGGTATAATCGTTCTAGTACTCCTTACCTCATTTTCTGGCTCGTATTTGAAACGTGTCACGATCCACTGAGTGGATAGTACTCCGGCTTGATGATAGGATTCGCGGTACATTTTGGCAATACCGTAACAGATAACACGAAAAATATCCATGATCTGAAGGATGAGGCCCATAAAATGGACAACAGTAAATCAGGATTCAGTTTTGTCGATAACTGTTGATACTATAATAGCCATATCGCGCTTCCGGAGTTGAATATAAATTCCCATAAGCGTATATCTTCAATGAGATTCAGTCATTACTATTACCAATATAAAAATAGAAATGAAACATTAGAATTGCTCTTTCCATCGACCTTTAATTAACATCAACTGACATCTGCTGAGTCCCATATCGATATAGTTCCACTATAGAATCCCGGTTCGTATGCCACCTCATAAGAAAGCCACTGACGGCGCAGCAATCCGAAAGTA
Source organism: Varroa destructor (assembly GCF_002443255.2). Lineage (NCBI taxonomy): Eukaryota > Metazoa > Arthropoda > Arachnida > Mesostigmata > Varroidae > Varroa > Varroa destructor. The sequence goes on along the minus strand of NW_019211454.1, from coordinate 55,223,020 downwards.
ACAGAATTTGTGCCGTACATTTCGTTAAGTAAACTATTAAGCCCTTGATGAAGCTTTTGCTAAGTGTCATTGTGTATCGTTCACCTCAACTTCTACTAGAGACGAAAAGCGAAAGCATCGAAAAAAATCTACGTTAGTGCAGAGTATTATAAAACGGCACACCATAGAATTTTTTTTTTTTAACATTAAATAAGCACAATACGAAGCTTGCACGGTTACATCCTTTCGAGCGTAGAAACGGTCTATTTAAGAAAAAAAAAACTATTTACAGCCAGACCCTAAATAGAATAGAGGTTTGTTTACCTAAAGCTGGAATTAATGCGCGTACATTCAGGCGTATATGTACATACATAGAAAATGGGAAGTGTCCGTGCGTCCATTTCAGAATTATGGTCCACACATTAACGCCACGATTGGATACCGAATCGACACGATCTCGGCTAGTAGAGCGAACATTGCTCGAAGACAGCCCTTTGAAAATTCACATATAGCTCTTCGCCATTGGTCTATCAAAGCTTTACTTTTCCTTTATCCACGAAAACATATAAGAGCGCTTCTTTTTATGATGGCTAAATATTTATAGGGATACGATACAATTCGACCTATCCTGACTAGGCACAGATTTTATGTCAAAGTTTCTCATCTGGAATACGTCACACGTGTCCGTTGTTCCTTTAAGAAACTACTGTTTAAGAGACGTGAACATCAAAAGTTTGGAAGAAGTTCATGTCAATTATCTTGGGTATGGTAACACCGTGAGCAAAATGATATTTTCTCGTTTTTTTCTAAAGAAACGGTCTTTTGGCGTTTTCAGTATACAATACGCAGGCCTTCTGTCAAAAAAGTTAGGCTTGCTGCTTCTCAAATCTGAACAAACATTAAAGCTGAACAATTGACTACGTGATTGATAATACTGTGAAGATCCACGCGTATTTATTATAGCCACACAAAAAATGCCTGCCCTATCCGAACTCGAAAAATAAAGACATTTTTTTGGTGAGCTTTTTTAGATTAAACAAATCATGGAGCCATTGGATTTTATTTGCCCTTCATTCGATATATCTAAATAATACAAATCTAGTGGCAGTGCGTTGTAATTGGAGTGGAAATTACTTCTGCTTAAAGTTGTTCATTACTGCAGTTCTGAAACTCCGTTCATCTATATTAGCACACGAGACATAGACAGAAAATTGATACGACTGAAACGTTAATGTACAGAAGAAAAAATAAAGTCTTCTGTGTTCGAATCATGTACTTTACCTAAGTAATCATCCGTCAAGCAATAGCTTACTTCCATTTTCTCAAACAGTATAAGGTGAACAGATGCGGTAAGCCTCTCCAGTGGCGGACGAAGCTCGCCAAATGCTGGCCGTTTAAACTGTTAATAATGAAGCGTACTTGGTACCTACAACTAAGCACAATACGAAAAGAAACAGAATGATTTTTATAAAATTTATCGTCATAGCCACCGGCTCAGTAAGGGACCTATATAAGATACTCCAACGAAACGGGTCTCCTTGTTACGTACTTTCATTACGTTTGACGCGCTTCGTTTCAAAAAAAAAAACGTAGAAGGAAGAAGACTATACCTGCTTAATGTAACACCTTAGAGATTCCGCCAAATAATCGAATCATTACCACTGAATATCTAATTTTACTCGAGCCTCTGTTTTATAAATGAATATATTGAAGACAGATTTAACATGTACAGATTTTTGCACAAATAGTGAACGCGTTCGATACAAGTGCTGATGTAACATAGATGACGGTAAAAGATGACTGTGAATAAGAGAAAAAGGCTAATTTCTGTATGAAGCAGAAGCAACCACACACAGTCAGAAAAGTTGTTAGCCATTATTGAGTCTATAATAAAGGCTAAGGAAAATGTATTGCTAATGAAACAACTTTTCCTTAGCTTAAAGAACGATCGCCTGATACAGGTCTCATACCGCTAAATATATCAGACCATCTTTAGTGGAACGGGAATAGTACTACAGTTTTTTTGTCTCCGACTTATTGATTTTTATAAAGTAAGTAAATGATCGCATGTTTTCCCATATGCTCTTCACTGTCTTCAGTCAATAGCGATATTAGGTTAGCTAGACAGTTTATGAGCGAACTTTTGAACGAAGTGCAAAGTTTTTCGTTTAGTTAGTTGTGAGTGTCCGTATCATTTATTCCTCACTCGCACTTGTTACCGAAGAGAGGTCGTATATGACTTTGCTTGTACCATTATTATTATTACTATTTATACGATGTTATAATGAAACATGTAATTATAGAGTTAAAAGACGGAAACTTGTCTCGCAGGTTAGAGAGTGCCTTTTTTAGAGGTACTTGATCGGCCAATAGCATCTATTCAAAAGGCTTGAAACGAATATATGGGCCCAAAAATAGTCGAGCGAAACAAGAGGAGCAAAATGCGATACTGGTGAATTTATGTAGCCGGAACACTGCATCCACGATTCGAGCGTATGCCCACTGACGCCGAGTACTTGGAAAAGAACGCTGCGCACGACTGCAGTCTGCTTACGTGTGCACTTTGACGGGACGCAAGATGTCCTTTCTGAATTGAGTACAAAACGCTTGAAACAATTGCAATTACTCCGCACAGTCTAATAGGGTAGGCAAAAAAAATGAGAACTCTTATATGAATATCCATCTATTGCTGAAGATGTTCTTGACTCAGCTGAATACGCGAGACAGTATATGCTATATATTTTCAACATAACGAGCGACATTGTCAGCACAAGCGACAGAACGTATGTACTCTAGGGATTGTTTATGGTCTCGAAATTGTTCGGTTGTTATAAGTATATTATGTAGTTGGTTTATCAAGTCTAAAAACGACATGGCGCTTGAAATAGTCCCGATATTAAAATGAGAAATACTCTAATAATAATGTTTCACCCGAAAGCGCCCTTATGAGAGGGCCATACAAGGATAGTGAAGTGTGTCTTGATTTCTCAGCCGACGCCAGTTGACTGATCCGGAATAAGGGGCTATGAACAGTCTTTTTCACTTGAGACGCGAGACGCAAAGCGTACGAGACTACCGTATGATAAGCAGTAAACTGAAACAAACACAAATGCTTGTATACAAAACATTATAGATTCTGTGCTAGCATATGAAAACCAGAAGTATTTACGTGCATACCAACGTATGTGATCTTTTCTAGATCCAAAATGTAATGGCCAAATGTCACAACGTAAGGAATATGTACACATTGAAATGAAGCTTCCCATTCAGATATCAGTATCCTCCACTAAACACACGTAATGGGCACAGACCTCAAAGAGGAACGACTACGCTAATTTTGAAAGGCGAAGTGGTTTTGCGAATTGACGGCCGAAGTTTTCCAAACTGAAAAATCAATTACTTTATTTCAGATTTAAGAAGAGTATAGAGGTTGTCACCGTTCTACATGTCTACGTTGCTACATTTTGACCAGTAGAGCAATTACATCGTTTATTTTCGTGTCGGTTCCCATATTTCTAATCAGTAGTTTAAGCATACGGATTATCCTCGTACTATATCCACGAGCATAATAGAGGGCCAACATTATTTCCAAATTGCTCGTAAGTCCCTTGTAACAGCGTGTAAGTCGCAGATCTTTAATGCCCCTTTGTCTGATCTCCTTCTTAGAAATTAATCTCAACGGATCAGGCTAGTTTCGATACCCATTCACCTAGCGAGATCACGTTGCATGGAATCGACGCCCGGTCACTAGGGACCGTAAAAGTTTAGCAACCGTGCTGAAGAAGTTGGTTCGGCCCAACTTCTAAGGTACTGTATTAGAAGAAAACGTAGAGAAGTTATCTGCCACAGATCGCGTATATAGGTTACCTGAAAAGTAACCATGTATACGAGTGCTCAAGATAATGGCCTTGTAAATATGTCAAGTTTCTCTATGTATTACCAAAAAAAAAAAGACCGTTCTTTTAGTAATCTTACGTGTACTGATTTTACGGCCTCCAGCACGGACTTGGTCTAAAAGTACACCTAACATCAACATTCATCTGTTGAGCGCACAAAACACACGTGTGCTACGAAATACGCTTACGATGGGAAAATATGCCCTTTAAAGCCCATATATCCTTTTCTTGCCTATACGACCGGCGACACGAATCTCTAAAGGGCTTTCGACCTTCATCAGATGTTCGGACAGAAAGGCGCATATTGTGACATTCTAGAAAGTGTGTGCATACACTTCAGCTGGCAAATAACGATACCTAATACGGTGCACAATGCAGTCCTCGACCTAGACGAATGAAATTGCTCATTCACATTAAAGGTTATGCGTAAATTATTCAACAGGCGTTTAAAGTACCCGTAGATGCCAAACGGTTGGCAATAAAAATACGATGGTGCCAGATGTGAACATTTGTGATCCATCAGTACCTATTATGCTTGTATTAGCAACTATCGATTCGTTTGGGTAACCAATATCACTGAACTTGAAAGAGGCGGGCACATTTCGGATTTAAGAACAAGTTTAGGATCTTCAGCTTGGAAAATTATGACGTTTGTATAGCTGGCGTTAATTAGGAGTCTTAAGGTTATTGCGCTGACTAGTTGCATTAACGTAGTAGGGCTTTTGTTATTATAGTTCTCTACAGTGATCAGCAAATGTCGTTTTCCATACGTGTTCGATTATAAAAATAGTATTACAGGACGCTTAACTTGCACCGAGACATTTATCTGTTCCTATCCTCAAGCATATATACAAGCCGGATACGATTGATGTGTTTGCGGAACAACTTGCCACAAGGAGTGATGACCGTATTCTCTTGCGAGAATGCGACGATCATTTGTAGTGCTTCGATAGGTTGCGTCATAATGACAAAAGGACGTTCCCGAGTTTAACGTTATCTATATGAACAGACTCCTTTTTGTCCAGCCAATGCTGCCCTTACATTGCGCAGATTCGAAATATGCCTAGTTATTTATGGAACTTGGATGCCACACATAGAAGTTTTGGAAGTTGTACGGCTTACGAAAGAAATGTTCACAATGAACGTATCAGAAGCGTTATAAAAGACGTGTATCTCCCCAGTGTGCGCAACTAACGCTTTTCATTTCAGTTGACTTTTCCGGTAGCTACTGCTAAGAACTATCTGCGAGCATCGTGCACTAGGTCGTAGCCATTTTTTTCTTGCTAAATTCTTATTCAGAGGAGTTGTTTTGGCTTAGCACGCCATTTCGCCGATTTCGTAGGACCCTTCAACCAAATATTCCCACTGAGAATATCTTCGAAACGTCATCGAACTGATTTACAACATTAGTACTTATCCTCTTTTGATTCAAGTTTAGATCGATAACGTTGACATCTCGTAATTTATTTTTACCGCACGTTATCAAAGCTGCACTTACTTTGGTTGGACGCTCACGCTATTCAATATAACGCCCTTGAACGTATTGCTGCACAAAAGTCGAACCCTGTTCATGTTCGTTTGCACATAAGGACCTCGGGAAGTGAAACTGAAACCTAAAAAGCACAGGTCCATTGTTGTGACGAGTTTTCTTCAAACATATCGCAATGTATAATGTTTGCACGGCCTGGATCCAGGACTATGTGACCTCTTGCGGGATCACGACTCATCATATTGGTGCAGACGTAATCGAATAAATTACGCCCCAACTTGGATTTACCCACATTTGTTTACGCAGAACGGGCTGAAAAACGGATTGCTAAAATCGCCCATACATAATTTCATAGGATTTTTTAGCGACACAAATTCGTATTCAATAGTCACTTTTCTGTTGCTATGCGCTATTGCGTCCCGTTTCTATCTGTCGCATACCTTTTTAACAAATTTCAATCACTTGCCCAGCACCTAATGCTCTGTGCTAAAGTTTGACTTTACCCAAATCGAAGCGTACGGTAATAGCTTAAATTATATACGTGGGGAAAAGCGGCATTTGTTAGCTAATGCGTTACGTATATAACAAATCGCATCTTCTTCGAAAATTTCTAATTAAGTGGGAGGTAGTTAAATGAATGTAAGTAAAACGATTAGCAAGAAGAATTAATGGCGACATAATCTGATGAGTGTTGAAGGGTGACTCTAGGCCTAGTTCACAGTTGAAGGAAATCGACACAATGTTTCCACCTCAAACGGTTCGGAGCGTACTGCTAAGACCTTGTAGAGGCATCCAAATTTTAAGGCTCTATATAATTACCTTCTGTTGTTCCATCAGCGTCTATGTACCTTGGGTTTGAAAATAGGCGATTGATGTAACACTCCAGCACAAACATAAAAATCGCATAAGGGAAATAACGACGCTAAAAGTTAACAAATTTTATTGGGGTCACTCACTTCGAATCATTATACCGCAATTCAACTAGGATAGAAACTAATTTCAGTAATTGTTTCGGCTCTATAGGACACCCCGTTAGGAAAGTTCTCTTTGTGTTACGAAAGCATCTGTTCCACGTAACGCGTTGGCCTTTGGGGCTTGCTGCTTTTGCGCGGAGGGGCAATTTCGTCTAGGATTATACTTTTTCAACTGAGGAAGCTATGAGGTTACGGTTCTAAACGACCGTTCTCCTGAGCATTTGCTCACAGGGTGGCTACTTTGAAATCTGTTACAAAGATTTCCTTGTCACGGCTTTTTTATTACTCTGTATTTACTAAACTGCAAAATCTAGTCATTAAATTAAAAAGAAAAGAAAATTTGCAGATTTATAAAATATACAAAGATAGCAGATGTATCCTATTCTGCATATACAATAAACCTATGTCCGTCTTTATCTAGCGTACAAGCACGTTTTAAAACATGAAACTATCATCATCTGCTTCATCTTTCTTTATATCGCTAAATTTTCCAGTTTCTTTTGAAGGTCTTTTGAATACACAGCAGTGAATTGTGAAGTATTGGGGTAACTATCTGAGACAGACATCGCTCTAATGGTATTCGATTAGAGACTGACATGTTCGATAGTCAGAACCCCATGAAGAATTCCTTCGCTTGTTTCCTTGAGCAGAAACGTTCGATAGCAACAACAACAACAACAGCATCGTAAGCAGCAAAAATTAAGCAAATAAAGGGATTCACACCCACTTATTCCAGGTTTGGGATGGGTCTAATAGAATATTCCGCTAGGTGACAGAATAAACCTCTGTTGAAAATACTTTCACCCATTTGGTCGCCCCTTTTACACGGCCGGCCGGCCATCCATTTTCTGACGCCTGGCATGCCGCTAAAGTCAATCGAGGCCGAACCGTTTGTCTGAACGAAAGCAGTAATCAAGTCGCGATAGCTCTGTAGTGGATACTTATGGGCCCTGATGCACGAAGCGATCGATACTCTATTCAAACGTTTAACTGAAAAGAGCAACTTCCGAAAATTTCCTTCTTTCCTAATTCAGCTTTTTTTTTTTCTCATTTTTCCCTTTTGAGCGCATAAGTGGAAGCTTCGTTTTATTTTGTCATCAGAGACTGAAGCGCGCAACAAAACGGATCAGTGCATGCGTGTCAAGATGAATATTTTTCACACTGTTCAACCAATGGCGTGCTTCACCGGTACAGTTTTGCTCAATGGAACTTACACTTCTAGTCCGTGTCCAGAACAGTGCCCCACGCCACTCCGAAGAACCCCACTCCTAATGAACCTGACAATATTTTAATTAAATTCATAGACTTCTTGAAATCTTGCTTCTGTATTGCAAATCCAATAGGCTTAAATCTGGCCTATCGGTAGAACCAAGGTGCTCCAAAAAGTCTCTAAAATATCTAATAATTCTAAAATGAGCCACACATTTACACGTATGCTCATGATTAGACAGGTGATAGATACTATTGGAGGTGAAAATATTTGTGGCAATATATCATACAAATGATAACAAATTACTTTTTTTTTTTTTTTTTTTTATTGTTGGTTAACATCCTTGTCCTAACATTTAGGTTGCCACCTAAAATGTCCCCTCATCATAGGTATTCCGCACTGACGCATGAGAAGCTCACAGATCCTTCAGAAGCTGTATGTCCACTGGAAAACATGGCAATGGACAGCGAATTGCTAATACGCAAAAGAGTTTTCAGTCTCGCGTACGGCGGTGTCAATACGAAAGCCATAAGGATTAGTTACTTTCGAACTATACTAAGAACACGAGCGTTTTTCTGCTTCTGAGTGGGCCATGGCAGTGCTGTCGTTTGTTGTAATAGAATGGACTTTTTATGTAGCTAGCCATTACCTAGTAAAACATCTGATGGCGATACCTTTTTAGGTGATACATTAACAATAAATGACCAGACTAACACCGAACACTGATGAACGGCTCTGATTTGCTAAAGGTTTGAATTGCCGGATTGTTGAACAATGAGCTACCTGGAAATACATATACAAAAGTGCGTCTTCTCTATTACGAAGAAGAAAAAACGTTTTTTTTATAACGTTATTGTGTAGGCAAACATCTGTCATCTCTTTTTAACGTGTATAAGAGTATGCTTGCCACATTTCAGCAGTTATAGAGTGGAAGCTTAGAGTCTCTTCTTTCTTTACTCAGCTACGATCGACTTGCTCAAAGGAAACTTGCAGCTTTTCAATAAATGACAGAGGCTTCTTGGTCTGTACGACTCACTATATATAAGCTCGAAACAATAAGATTGTCTAATTGATTTTGAAAGCCAACTTGAGAATGATTTCAGATAATATTCTGAAACGTCAGCAATACTCAGCTTTTGTACAGTTCAGATCCGTCTAATCAAAGACAAACCTCTTAGTCAAACGCTAGGTCTTAAGGACTGATGCAGTCAGGCTCAAGGTCCATATACAACAAATCACTTGTGGTACATCGTACACGAACGCTGAGGTACTCGTTAAGTATTAGAAGGCATCGAAGTGATAGCGATCATCAAAACAAACGATGTTATGCTATTACATATACTAGAGTTTTCGACCATGCTATAGGGACAGCCGTTTTACTGCAGGAAAAAATTATTACCTACTCCAGAACAAGAGGATATGAGGCATCTAGGCCAGAGATCGGCCGACAGCCTATAGGAACATAATGTAATGAGGTACTAGATACAGGCCTCGGACTTAATCATAAGATTGAGCTCCTTTCATGATAAAATCATGACTGCAAACTATGCAACGACGACATTAAACGTGTAACAAGAATAAATGCACGTATTGGTTTACATGCAGTAGTCCTTCAATTAAGCTTTGAACAAAATTTTACTTCACCTATAGATATTCGCAGTGAAGACTTGTCATTAAATTATGTGCATAAGTATGCAGGAATGTATTTTTAAATTTTTGCCGAATAGCATCTGTTAAATATTACCATGACTAAACGTCAAGACTCAAAGCTAGATAAACGATCTACCTGTTGGTGACTCTCCTAATACCGCCTGAGACCCACAGACGTGAAGATATCACTTAAGAAACCTTCCTGCATTCCCGTGGTTTTAACTTAAAGGCTTACGCGTTAATGTTTAAGCTGTACTAATTCTACTAATCCCGTTTACTTACGTAAACAATTTCCACCTTTATAAAAAGAACAACTAAAACGCTTACATTTTAATACTCACAGTCTTTAATCCGTTTCCAATACGAATAGTTAATACTTTTCTCGAAACCTGTCTATGATCAAACTCGTTATCTTTCGAGTTTCAAATCTGCCACTTTGCCACTGAGAGAACTATTTCTCGCAAAATGTTCAACTTGATTTAAGCTGCACACTATAAGAACACGTCTGTTTCATTTTTAGTAGAGAGGGAACGTTTCGTATATGAATGAATACCGCCAAAAAAAACCTAAGTGCAGATCGGGCCGTGAGAACGACTGTGAATGGGATCTGTTTCAACCCACAAAATTCCCAGGCTTAGGATTTAACCTGTCAACTCATTTTGCGCTAACGCATGTCAATAGGTTGAAGCTGCTGAGGTGTTACGTTAACCGAATTAGATGCATTCGGTCTCTTTTTAACTCATTTGGCTAAACCGAAGTCTCAAACCGTCGTTCTATCCCTCCTTGCCTTCTTCTTCCATTTCTTTGCAATGGCCGTCTCCTATCCTTTTCCTTACGTTCCCTTAGCCCCATCGTTACATGCCGTGCCGCCAAGTATGTTACCATATATTTTTTTTATCGTCGTCCTGCTGATCCTTACCGGCTTGGCCTCCCCTTGCCTCATTTAGAGCTCCGGGGCACCTATCTAATTGCTCCCTACAAGACTGTTCCTGCAAGATATTCATCGAATTGTATATTTAAGTAAAACTCACGGTAATGTTATATATAAACATGTATGTGTACACCTAAATATAGTGGAGTATCAATTGCGGCCTAGCAAAATGAATAAGCTTTATTGGGAAATTTTCCATAACAGGCAAGCGTTTCATTGCTGTCCTTTGTATTTGATGATAGTTTGTTTTTCTTTTAGAACAAACCCGCTAACTTGTTATAACGTGTCCTAGGGGATAATTTTTGTGTTAAAACGAATTTTTATCAAAATTGAGGACTTATAAAAATTAGCGGTCTGTAAGTGCTGAAAGCCATATATATTAAATTACATGCTTGTTGGTCCCTTAAGAGAAAGCAACTGTTGTTTTCGAAACGAGAATATTTATTTTCCGCTGAATCGTCTAAATACCTAAACATTTACCACAAGCTAGATATCTATCGTGTTACCGATCCAATTATGCTGACTTCTATCAAGCTTCATGAAGCTTCTATTCGGGACTGTATCAGTACTAAAGTGTACTACTTAAGGTCAGACAATAAAAAGCATAGATTGGCGATGCTTAGTTAGTATTTGGGTACTCTTAGCGATACAGATCGTATCGCCTATTGATAGCGCAAGAAATGCAGTCATTGTTGAATAAAATTGAATTCATACGTTTAAATGGATGTGTGGTACTCTGTAGTGGCTGGGAACTGACAAAACGAAGGCGATGACGAATAGAAACATAATCGCTTCTTCTGCCCGAGTGTTGAGCTACCTGGTTTAACAACAACTTGATACAATTCCAGATCAGTAGTGCGGAGAGCCGTCATAGAAGACACGCTAAGTCATTTGCAGAAAATAGCTGCTTACTTTAGAAGTTCATAAGAATAGCGGCTTTTTGATTTTCTGGGACTTGATTGTCTGATCAGTTCCTCTACGTAGAAGAATACGCCTCTGCGCTTCTGGGTCCTCAGTCAGGCTGTTTAATATTTTGGTTTGTTCTTGCGGGTTATAAAGTTCTATTGATATGCATTAGAATTGGCCTAGGGAAAAGACAGTAAGTGGCTATTTTCCTATTGGATACGTTTCAAATATGACGCCAGATAACGTTGTGCATATTCATCAGTTAGCGCTGATCGCTTCTTCATTAACGAAATTGACAGGGAAATTATGCGCAGAGCTACTAATAACCTACCCGCGAGTTGGAAATCAGAATAAGGACTCAAGATATAAAAACCAACTGAAAATCCCTTGACTTGATGTTTATCGATTTTAGGATATTGTTCACGTTGACCTTTTTTGGATGACTGCGAGCCAACGTTGTCTGGCTTCGTCACCACATCTGTCACCTTGCCAGCGTTAAGAATAAACCAATTATAGCAGGTCCTAAGCGCGCAGGACGCAAATCTTGTTAGTGAAAGATACTTTTGCTGCTACCTATTAAACAGTTTCGTACGTCCTGTAGAGGTACGGCATATTAAGGAAGGAACATTTCCCGAATTTGAATCGCAGGTCGTATTTTTTAACTAGCTGCTTGCTGACGCAAGTAAAATTGGTACCGTGATCAAAAGTCAAGATTAACTAAGTCGGAGTCTAAGGTACAGAGTGCAGCATTCTTCCAGCATTTAGTAAATAGGATTAAACGTTTGGGAAAGCTTTTATATGGTGGGAAAGGCATAAAGAGGATGCGTACAGATCATGTGGCCTCGCAGAAAATAGCTTTGCTAGCTATTGATAAAACCAGATTCTTTCTAGATGCCGTGTTATTGAAATTTGCAAAAAAGTAGGCACCTCGGAAGAAATCAAACTTTATTTTCTGCGAAGTCATGAAAAGATAGTACTGTTATGAGTAGAAATAGCGCACCAGTGACTTGAGTATGCAAAATCTACAATCCTCGTATCGTGTCGTTTTCAAGTAACGATCAACGACCCCACGCCTTCTAAAATGAAGACCTTTGAAATGTTAGCGAATAAATCAGGAGTGTACGTTATTAATACTCGGCAGAAAATACGAAAACAAAATGACACGCATGATGAGAACTTCAAATACTGAAACAGGGATTGACCTGTCTGACCGCTTCCCGTTCAAGCGGCTCGATATATGGGACGTATATAGACCATGGTACAAGTCGACGATAGCTTCCTTAAATATATTTATCCTTTACAGACTTAGTGGTACGGTTTTGAAGTGCGAATTTCATATGAGGTTTCCACAACGTAGGCTTATCAGTCGGTTTTCAAGAATAAATAATTACTTAATAATTATCCTTAACTTTTGCTTTTAGCTAGTTACTTGATCGGTTTAAGAGCACAGAAACATAATTATTGTAGGTCCAGCATTAAAAATAGGTGCTCGTTTTCTTCCTGTTTCCGTGATCGATTTTATTCTACTAACTAGAACACAAATCAAATAATCTTATTTGATCTCTTGACAAGTCACGATTTTCCATGCAGATTAAGTCTACATAAAAAAAAGATGAGTTGAGGCCAGTTCGAACGCGGGACATAAATGAGTGTAAACAGTATCAAGACAAGTCTAGCTAGTTGACATCAGCTGACATAAAAGTGCTGGAGGCCTCGTCCAAATATTGCCAAGGTGTGAAATTCATCCGCACCTGTCGCAAACTCCTTAGACAACTGCGTATAGTTCAGTACAATCAGGATCCAGAAGCTGTAAGCTTCATACATACCCATATAGGTTCTGTAGCATAACCTATAGAATAGGAGTATTGGTTTTTACAGCAGGTTGATGTTTCTTTGTTGTGTTCTATGATACCTCCAATCAAAGGGTCTCAATGATCCAAACATTCGCAATACAAGCATTGAAAATACGGACATATCAAGCATATGATTGTGTATGTCCATTCACGGGGATGACTACCCGGCTAATATCTTGTCACGCCTACCAAGTTATCCGAGCTTTCTTGGCGCAAAAATCCAAAATGGCTCATAAATGATCGTTCTGCGATCGGCCTAGGCCGGGGGGAGGGGGGGGATGCAAGTATTGTTTCACGTCAGTGGCTTGGATAGTACAATATGGAACTGCGTACGCTCGACAAGCTGCTCACCAATAAGCCAATAAGCGTACCATAAATGTGAAGATGCTTGCACAAAAAAAACTAATATAGCCCGCTTTGCTGCTCTAGTAGTCTAGCCTTATATATAACCATTTTAGCTTCTCTCTTAATGCCTGCGGCAGTTCTGGAAAGTGCCCCGTACGGTGACAATGACTGTTTCTTTCTGTTGTGTACACTTCTTATGATATTCTTCTTTCCGGAATTGTCCTTCGGCCGTAATATCGCTAATACACTTCGTGATCTACATACTCTTCTTCGCTAAGCCCTTGTAACAACACTAGGTGTTGTTACATGCTGATAATTACATATTTTCTTTCCTTTTTCCTGCCTTTCGTCCTGTTAGTTAGCAGTGAGAACGTTTCGTTTTTTATACCTCGTGTAAATAACTCACGGTACTGTTAACACCACTCGTGTTACTCCGGCTTCTAAACGTTTGTCTAGTAAAACACCAAGGCCGGATCAAAAGCTGGGGTAACATTATGGACTGGGACGTTACTCAAAATCTTCTTAAGCCTATTTATTGTCCCGGCAAGCTGTCTTCCTGTCTTTCCTTGGTGTCGCTTTTTGATGTGTGTTGCAATCCAGTAGAGCGTCTTCTGGTAAACGGCTAGGCCGGCTTCCTCTCGTCCCGCGTTGTTGGTTACTCGACGACAGCCGGTTCTAGGTGCTGAAACGCAGGAGAATCGTAATGCTCAAGAAGTATACGGCGGGAAAAAAACAGGATAAAAGGCTAGATAGGGAGGGGTTCGTGGGGGACAATGTCGCTCGAACGCTACGTCGCACAACGGCCTCCAACGATTAGGAAACATCCAACAGTGAAGGAGCGAGTCGGCAGTATTGGGCGAAGCGAACGAAAACGACGGGCTCTAGTTTTCACGTTCGCGGCAACGATGACGGTCTTGGCACAAAAATACAGCCCTTTTTCCTAGCTCCGTTTCCTTTCCTCGTATACGGTTTTCGACTTCCACTCGAATATGATTTGGGTGCATCCTTGACAGAACAGTCTAACAGGGCTAGATCAACGATGAATGAAGATGGAGCCTTCAGACGTGGATGCTCATCACGTTGCAAAAAGTAATAAGGCCGGTGGAGATTGAGTGTGGCATACATATAATTTCAGATCTATGCGAAGGGCATACAGTGCGCAAAAAAGTTTTTGGACTGCTTGTACATATGTGAGATATCGTGCGAGTGAACCATTGATACTAAAAATGGCTGTTGGCGATGGAGTATAATCGTGCGGTCGTTCTTCAACTAAGTTTTTCAGAATATCTATAAAGTGTATATTAATACTGCTGCGGTTATTAATGTGCAGGCCGTGAGTGATCTACAGAAATTTTGTACATTAGTTTGCTCGCGGGGCTATGGAACTCGATTCGGTATGTTAATATCGTTGCAAAGCTCACAGTCAACGAAGTCTGATACGTGTACGTTACCCTAATCTCACAGTGAGTCGTCATCCTGTGAATACCCTCGAAGAACAAATATCTGGCAGTCACGCGAGCCTCACTGAGTATCACGCAGGACGGACGATTGAGGAACTCGATTGCACGCTCCGGGAATTCATGCAAATTTTCCTCTTCTCCAGTTTGCGGGAATCAAGCATATGTCCCTAGACAGGAACGTCGTTTTGTGTTAAATGAATACGTGAGATCGTCATGGAAAAATCACAGGTTTTAATCGGGGAACTATATTGGGCAAGCCTTATCTTATGAAACTAACCCTCTTGTCCGGTAATAATTTTCCGCCCTACGATTAGAACACATCGAGGTCGACTAAATTGACAGTGATTTACCGTCACGATCTGAAAGTATTGTTCAACAGAAGTACTTGTTTTACCTGGTATGTGTGCACATCGTTCATAGCCGCGTGACACTACTAGCGTCCAGCAGTACAAACACAGTTCTGGTTGTCTTCTGTTGGTTTATTCTTCAGTTTTTGCAGTTCTGGCTACTTAGAGCTATATACCCATCGCCAGAATAGCTAATCACAAAAAAATGGCCTATAGCCTGTTGGTGCTGCGAACGGTCCCGCGTTTTGCAACCCATTTGTGTTGAGCATTATTGGGTCAGCCAATGAATTATTGCGCAATCAATTAGCCACTGCAGCAATATAGCTGAGCTTTACAAGGAGGTCTTTTAAGATCGACGCTCCATAATACGTCCATCAACTTCGATGGGCTGGTGGCAACATTCGAAATTCTAATGATTCTTTCTGACCTAGAGCAATAAAAGCAATTTGTAACGTTTGCCCTTCTCTACAAAACGAGATTACGAGGGCAGTACAATTCAAAATAAACTAATATGTCAAATTTCAAAACCGTACATCTTGTTTATGTGGATGGCGTATTTGTCTTTTAGAGTCGGCAAAAATCCACCTGCCAAATCAAATATTTCAACGATAAGGAAGTAGGAAAACTAATAGAAGAAGAGCTGCACTTTAAAATCTCTATTGCTACAATAGTATAGATTACTGAATGTAATCTGCTTGGCGGAGGTTTCCCTGTAGCTTAGATTAAGCGATTTTCCTCACTGCAGAGATGAGTGAACCATTTCAAGATAGCTGAAGCAATCCTCTGGTGGGTTATTATCCATCCCCTATGACACGAGAAAGAAACATACATTTACTTACTAAAAGCTGTCGGACCCATAATCAGGTGGGACGTACATATAAGACTAGTAGAAGTTACACTTCGGCTATCCATAGTATTCGCTATACTAGATTTCTACATTATGTAGATGAATGCGACACGCGACCCTTCCCGCGTCCGCGCACGTTTCAAACAGGACGAGTTGTTTCTCATGTTCCTGAATGAGCATTACTCAATAACTGAAACAACCGAGAAGACCAAGAAACATCATCGATACTTCTGATACATCGATGTTTTTCAACGTGAAGTAGTGAATAAATTGTCAAGTTCGCAGAATAAAGATGCAGCTATCGAGGTCCATAAGATCAGCAAAATAAAATTTTATTATTTTAATTATAAAATTGTCGCATAATCAACAGTTGCCTAGGAACGGCCATAATGAAAGATATCTATATAAAATAAATGTTCCTTTTACTAATCGGGCGTTTATTACGACATTGCCGACCGTGGGTCCACTGTTATGTACGTGGGCGTATGCCAATACCGTGGATACCTTAACGTGCTAACTAGTTTGTATTGCTGAATAACACTATCTTTGCCTTCGAAGCGCGTCATTTTAAATGTAATAATTATATGCATTTCCCACGGATTTATAGAGGGCAGTCGTTTGTTGTTCTTGGCAGCGCAGTCGTAAAAGCGCTTTTTGGCAAAGGATTCAAAGGAAGGACAACCTCTAGGGCCTATATATCCGCAACTGCAAAAAGAGTAAGATCATTCGGTTCGAGTATCCGCTTTAAGATTAACTAATCTAATCAAATAAGCCTAAATAGCTTCCATCAAATCGGTGTTAATCAATAGGGCGGGTCTTCACCACAAAGAAGAAGCAAAATGCGCATCCTTCTGATAAAAAAAAATAATAATAACATAAAAGGACCGGTTACGGCCAGTTGCAACAACTAAGGATCGCGGAAGCAGATTTGACGGATAAAATGCGGTGACAATAATTTGTTAGGGAAGAAGGAACGCAATAACTTCACCGAGGAAGAGTACCAGATAGAACAAACTTGTTATCCCTGTATCGGAAATCCCTGTGAACCAAACCAAACAGACTTAGCTGCGGCATATATGTTTATAATGACGGCAGACCGACGCTCATGTGTACAAGTTACTTTACATTAGGATATGAGTATGGCCGGTAGGCTAAGGCGTAGATAAAATTGACACTTATCGTTCAAAGTTAAAATTCAGCCAGAATAATTTGACCCACAGAGACAAGTAAAAATTGGTCAAAGCCAAATATTCCTTGAACGATTCCACTCTTGCAATCGAGCGAAAAGTAGCCAATCAAAATGGGATGAGTTGATCGCTTGAATCGAACGATAGACACACAAGCGTGCAGCAGAGATATAATCTTATCACACGGATAAAACCCATTTATCCTTAGAAATAATTCCCGTAAAAGGAACATGTGTGTACATAAACTTCTCTTGAGAATGCTAGCTGATGATCAGAATGCTGATGTCAGTCAGGTGTGCCCGCATTGGTTCGCTAAGCTGAATAGGTCCAAGTGTAAATTTCAGCTGGTCGAAAAAATGGAAGAGCAAGCAATATCAATGAGTTAGAATTGACAGATGTTCGTTGAGGCCCAGCAAGATGTAAGGCGCACTGAACGAGTATACGCTTACAAGTCCCGTGAGAGCAATGAGGGGATGGGCAGTCTCTAGGGGCCCTATAACTTCTGTAGGGCTTCTACTCATAGAAAAAGGTCTTCTTCACGGTTGTAAAACTAGTGGCCTCGATACACGTCACTCTATCACCAGCAAAACATCTCTCTCCACGACTGCAATGCAAAAGCGAGGCTCAAGTTCGACGTGTACAAATAAACCGCGTAGGCAGCAGTAGTCCACTCTGGGAAGGCCAATTCAACGGAGTAGCTACGCTCGTTTTGGAAGTAAAAGGGTAAAAAGTTTGTAAGGACCCAGTGGTAGTAACGTAAACCGGTAACGTTAAATCTATCTTTAAAAAAGAACTACGTGGAAGTAATCTGACTGATTCTTATGAATAAGTTTAATATAACACTATCGTGTTATATGCCAACGCGAAACTAGATACATCTTATGTTGAATACAGAAATTGGAATAACGATTGCACGAAAGACTTTCAAGGGCTATACTCCTCGGACTCGTAGAAGCTGAGTGTTTCTGCTAGCAAGAGGTTTATTAGCATTGTTCTCAAGACGTACGATTTTCTTAATTCACATTGCGTGTCGTAAGGGCCCTAGGCTTAAAGCTTTCTAAAAAACCTATAAGGTGATATGGTTGAAATAATTATTCCCCGTATTCGGTCTCAAACGGGCCAATTTTGAAAAAAAAAACGCCATTTTCAGGAAACCAAGTTCTTCAAGCCTGCGGGAAATCTTCTATAAAAAAAAAATAGAGTAACGGGGCACCTGAAGCTAGTTATTTGGCATATTAGCGCAGCAGAACAAAAGTCAAAGCATAATCTCGTTGGTATCCGGTGGTGGAAGATATGCCCGTCTTATCAAACATTCAGGTAATAGTTGGTCTGCAGTATATATATACTTATTAAAGTCTTCGTAACTTTAGCGTGAGCGTATTTGTGCGCTCACTGTAAACTGTGTGTTACAAAGAGCGTCCTACGGTAAGCGAACGGTAACAAACTCTGAAAATTTCTTCTTCCTATGGGCAAATTTGTGCACTGTGACGGTCAGGGTGCTCGCGTATTATATATGCATTTATTACGGCTGGATTAAATTGTGAGGCTTAAAAAATCTTCTGAATACTACGCTGTTTACGCTGCGCATAAATGGCCGAAAACTACCGATAAATAATTGCGAACTGACATGGTCAATGCTACCATCGGCTGACAGAGGCGAAGCTAATATACTTCAACAACGGCCTAGCATTATCTTAAAAATCGGGCGTATTCTTTCGCTTTCTATTATATACTAAGCTCTTTACATAGATTAATAGATTTTAGTCCGACATAATATGTCTTTGCTGGAAGTCCTGTTCCGTAGTCACAGTGCAACATTTATGACTTTCAGCAGTGAACAGCAACGATAACGTTACGAACCCACGTTCAAAATACTATGTTATATAAACAATAAAACAGAAAGAATTGGGAGCTGGGACGTCACCAGAAGTTTACACTACCCAAACATCAAACTGGGCAACTAAAACTAGAAGTGCTTTACTACGCCTGCTCAAAGGCTTTCAACAGGTGGCAGAGTAATCGCAAATAAACGAAAGCCACATTGGTTTTCTATCTACAACTCTCTACAACATCTACAACAAGCGTTCGTTAACAGATGCCCCTGGTATTACCTCTAAGTAGCGATAGCAGACTCGAATCAATGTAGAAGCTCTCATGCTCAGTATCTTTCCAGAACCCGGTCAGAGAAAAACGTCGGGAATCTGGCTAATGCCTCCACCGCTAGTATGGTCAGAGATCTGTACAAAAATCGCACGATGCAAGTGTAAATTCAAGTTAAAAAAAAATTGAGCGACGACGTACCGGACCTTGTAGTATGTACAGATTCCAGATTGTCCTAAGATTTTATATGTTAAATATATGGCATAGTTCCGCGCAAATGAAAGATCAAATTGGAGAGAATATTGTTGACAGCGAATGCCTATGACTAGTTTTAACGGGTTGTAGGATTTCAAATGAACTACGCTTTGGCGGAAGCAAATCACGCTTTCTACACTCTGTATCCAAATGGCGTAACTAGACGTTCATGATCTAGCCGTATTTCTACACGCGCGCCACTTAGTCGCTTGCAGCAAATAAAGACGGAATAGGATGTCCACATTGAACAACAAATAATGCTGCATTTTACACGCATATTTACTGAGCAGGCCAAAAGTCTCGTTTCTGATTTAAGAAATTGCTGCTCTTGATACAGTGGCACTAGCATTTTAACGAAAAAAAAAAAAAAAAAAAAAAAACTGTAAATAACAAGCAATTCTCGTCTTAAAAAAACCTTTACTCAGCTACTGAAATATGTATATTTATACAGTGTCTACATCAATATTCTCTCACTTTTCTATCTATATATATATATATAACTACATATACACGTATCTATCCTCGTGTGTCTAGCTGTCTACACAAAACTGTACAATTATTCGGCGCTAAGACGCCAGAAAGGTGAAGAGGGTTTTAGGAACTACGAAGAAAAGCGTCTGTCTATTGTAGGACATGCTTATCTGGAGCGCAGGCGCAACATGCAATATAAAATTATTGCCCCCGTTTTAAAGTTATTTATTTTGTATCGGTCGCCGCTTTCGTTTTAGTCTAGCTATAGCGCAATACATCCTGCCCCGATGGTAATAAGCGAAGCCACCCAAAGGTAGTTATTGCAGAGACGACAGCGACGGACCCTCCTCATGAGGTTATGCCTCTGAAGATGCCCACCGTTGTTGCAGAAAAGGTCTTTGCAAAGCCTTTCCGAAACTAAACGAATGAACCGCTAGACTAGAAAGATAGCTATGCAATACTGTGATCCTATGCTGCCTAACGGAAGCTATAGAAAGCCTACAGGCGTTTGCCGCTAGCCCAGTCCGATTTTGCGTTGCCATCAATGTTGCGCCGAGTGAAGGGGCGGGAAGCCCTCGTCGCTTTTGCAGCAGCTGCATAGTGGCGCGGATTCTTCTGTCGCTCGACTAGATATTGGTTGGGAACGGACAAGTTGGCCGGTCTAGGATGCCTCCTCCGCCAGCCGGCTCCGTCCATGTTGGAATATGTGCACGATCATGGCGTCACAGGCGTCTCAGGAGCTTTATGAAAACGAGAGTGGCCATCGTTGGTGCCGCGGCGTTCGAGGCGGTGGTAATCTTGAAACCTTATGACGGTGGCCGCGGCTTGTAACGGCGACGGAGGCGGCCGCCGGTTGCTTCACTGGTTAACCGATGATGAAAAATCTTTATGCCAGTGCGACGCTTCTCGAAGCCTGCGTGCCATATTTTCCGCCGCCATGCATTGTTTCGTTTCGCGCACATTACGCTCTAGGTACGCGCAGGCGACTCTATATCAACGAGATGTATATTGGAAACAAGCAATCCTCCATCTTCGTAATATGCCCTCGGGAGAAACAGTATATGTAGACGGTTTGCCTCAGTAAGCTGCTTACACATATGCAACGTTGTTCCGTGTACTTGTGTGACAAAAAGCTAGTGATGCACGAAATGGCTTTCTGAACTGTATGCAAGACCCTATTTATGACATAAAAAAAGCAGCCCTTTCAAAGACGCTTCACTCCGCATTCGCATCGTAACACATTGCCTACCATGAAGCCAGCAAACAGAGCGATACATAGCGGAGGCTGTGGGTCTCTAGGTTAAAAAGAGGTTCGACTAATAAATGAAGAGCGGTAAAGAAATTCATTAAAAATCCTTTCGTTATACCAGTACACTGGAACCGAGTAGTAATAGAACGGTAGAATATTCATGCAAATTCGGCTTCCACCGTTGGCCAGTGATATATGCATTTAACATACATTAGATAATTGGCTAGAGAGAACTGGTTGGCAATAAAAAGTACGAATCTTGTTAATGCTATCTAAAGGTTTCATATCAGCACACTTGGACGCCTCTGCCTAACCCGCCTTACTGGAGCAGAGACATTATATAAGTTACAAGATTACCATATGACATCGTTCGTAAATACGATTGCTGATAGCTTTCGCATTGCGCAGCTTCGATTAAATGCTATACATCTATAAATGTACAAGCATTAATAACCATTCTAATGTCTTGTGGGGTGTCACAAGATATGAATTTTACCCCCTCGCTGTTCCCCAATCAATACGTTTGTGGCAAACGATTTCATCGAATTTCGAAATATGACGAGAAATAAGGGGCGAGGCATTATTAATCACTCAAACTAGAAATCAGTAAGTTTTTCTGGCCGATTGCTATGGGAATTATAGTGCCTTTAACACCTTATAGCCCGATCTAAGGCTGGATATTAGATTCATGAAACTGAAATGGGAGCTGTTAGTAAAAGGAAAGCGTGCCCAGATCGTCGATCTAAACTGGTCTATCGGCCATTAAAAGTTGCTAAATTCATGTCGACAGCTTAAAAGTAGGCCGGAAAAGAAAGAAATAATTTCTCGTAAGATACAAGTTGAAACAGCTTTTCGTATCCGCCATAAAACCACTAAGGCATAGTATACATAGATAGGCATCTCAGTAAGCTTTTATTAATACTATTCTATGACTCTGTTTAGCATCTAGAAGCACAACGTCTGTAGTAAATAGCTAAACTGAAAATACAAATTTTACCATAGAATTGTTTGCGATCATATGCTAGCTATATCACAGTAACATTCGATCGTCTGTTTTACCTTATGCCAGCGTTCTTCAAAAGAACACTTATTGGTATTTTTCGATAGTTTTACTTTTAGACTGATTGTTACGATACAGGCCCTTGCGTCGCTTTCAATGAAAGTACAACGTCGTACAGACGTTGATTAGACACTAGGCTATGTTACAAAAACTGCAACGTTTTACCTATAGTGCGAAGCAATTATAGGATATTCGGAATCATTGGCAACTGATATCAAATCTATTGAATGATAACAAAAACTATAGAGCAAATTTATACTGACGGCCAATATGAGCTGGAAAAGTTTTGTCCTTTGCGCTTTTTTGCACAGGCTGAAACTGTTAGGTCAGCGTGTGTGTGGGATCGACACCGTTGTTACGGTGAGCTCAATTTATTCGACTGATTATAGCATATCATACTTTCTGTTCTTGCTCTGTTGATCAACTACGGAAAAAACAATTGCTCTATTTCAAGTAATATTGTATAACAGCAATACCATTTGTTGTAAGCCGTATAGTTTTGGTCTGGAGATTCCACAGTAGAATCTCTAGTGATTTCTGGCTTCTTTTTTTGCCAGGGACCGCTGTACCATAGTGCCATGTTGAATGTATTAGTAGCACGTGCGCCCCAGAGGAAAAATCGTTGCGGAGTTTTAATTAGCACATGTGTCTCTCATAGCCTGTTTGGCCCACCGCGTTAGGAACCAACATGTAAGGTAAAGAACAGCCATGCCCACGTTTACGTTGAATAGCAAATGCGGCTTCGAATATTAAACAATCTACTTAGCTTGTTTTTGCGACTCGAGAAGGGCGGTCCTCTTCACTCGCTATGGGCGCGTGGCCCTGTTTGCGTTTTGATGTTGTCTAATTTTGCTTCTTCAGCACTGTGAAGCTAGGGACTTCATCCATTTGTTACCTGACATTGCTGTGAAAAGCAGATATTAACAAATCTGTGTGTTTTTCTTTAGCAAACGGCATTAGGCACGAATTCCTATAAATTGTTTATTGAAATACTTTTATAGAGCTTCCAAAATCAATCGTGAATATCCTTATAGAATAGTTAAAGGTAACTTGTATTTTAGCGTGGCAATGTTGGCTTCGGTTTTTGTAATAGGTACTAAAGATTCAATCTTTCGAGATCAATTTCTAAAAATTTGTATATAAATATGTAACGAGATGTGTTAGCCTTAGTCTACGCTCTGACACAAAGATCGGCAAAATGCATTAAGAGGGATTTTGTTGACTGTCATCTATTTGTTTTTCTCATAATAAAATTCCCTATCAAGCTGTCGTAAGTGTTTGAACTATGAGATGCTGGCAAATGGTTCGTCTGATGGAAACCCCACCGACCGGTAACCGCTACCTAACGATTCGGTGGCCGTAGTAGCTTTTCCTTAACAGTCTGTACTACTACTGGTTGGACAGCCGTACCGGTAAAGGGGCACACAAGAAAGGAATCAGAAGTTGGGTAGTGATCTCGCTGGAATAAAGCGCACCCATCGGGTCTGAGGCCCACATTCATCGACTTATGCAGGTAGGTTATGCTCTCTTTGGCCCAGTCGTGCGTAAACAGCAATACTCAAAATCTTTCAAAAAACAAAAATAGACAAACTAGGGAAATGAAGAAGCACTTCTAGTTCAATTAGAGATACACCAAACCAACAGATATAACATCTGAAAAGTTCATAACTCGAGCAGCATATCAAATGATCTAAGAAGTCTGAGAACATTCTAATCGGATCGAAGATAACCTGTACGAGTCTATTAGTGCATCATGAAGCTTTGATTATCGGATATTTTGTTGTTGATTTAATTAACCTGATTCTCTGATGTCTAGTGTGATTTATTGCAGTTCGTCTCCCGCGTCTACTGAGTGACGCACGTGCAATCGGAACTTCACGTTGGGCCTTGATCGATTCGATAAGAAGGCTCCCTTCGCTATGCCTTAAATTTGGAATTAATTCAGTGTAAACGAACATCTGTTCAAAGATAGTCTCTATCTAAGACAAATAGGAGGAGAATTCGAGTACTTCAGCCATCTTTTATCAGCAACAAGAATTTGTCTAGACGATAAGTGGCTTTCGTTTGACGAAGATCGGTTACGGACCAAAAAGAGAATTGCATTTGGCGATTCTGTCGGCACCGATCATAGGTAGACTATGTATTTAATGGCGCAACGACACAATACTAATTCTGTAAATTTCACCTAACTAGAATGTTCTCGGGGGTAATTGACGTAGATGTATTGCTATCATGAACCCTGGTTCCCAAACATACTGAATGAACGTATTGGGGGTCCTTTGAGATAACAAATGAGTACTACATGTCGGCCATGTGACGGACATCCCAACAAATCTGCCGTTTATTACAGCGGTCTTAAGTCAGCGAACGCTATAGATTGACATCGACAACTCACTATTGTAATACTGATATACTCCTAATTGTTGTTGTAAACATCGTTTGTGATAAACATTGGCCCTCACGTTTCCGACGTCCTTTCAAGTTCTCATACAGTGACAATGCCGAACAAAATAGGCCAGTGCTAGCAAACATTCATGTCTAGGGCTTTAACTTTGTCGGTTTTTGCCAAACGGCAGTTTTTTGAATTCTATATGGCCACATTAAGATCTTACGATACAGATACATCTTGTCTAGTCAAACGCACGTCACTCCAAAGACGCTGACAGCAGGAAAATGCCATATATCGAAAGTGGCTGCACGAGACGGCGACAGAAGCTTGTCATGTCGAAATGCTTTCTTATCCGAAGTCCCTAAAGAAGCGTTCAAGATCAAAACGATCGGATGATGGTATCTTCCCTGAGCGTCGACAGGGGCCCGATGCACATTTGAGTAGGCAGTTGAGCATACGGCTTTTTCGTAAAAAGAACATTCAGCGAATTCGCGATTCGCCGGCGGTGGATATGAGCGGATAGTCCTTGAAGTTGGGCTAAAGCGACGACTTTTTCCCTGTAATTTAGCACGCACACATGCTATGGCCATTCGCTCTGCAAGTAGAAACCAGTCAAGCGACGAAGAAAGATAACGTAAGGCAACATGCGTCAGATCAGGCTAACTCACAAGCGCATTCCTGCTGGTCAAAATGCAAGGCGTATTACCCCAAATGAATTTCAACGGTCTCTACAAATCCGAGCAATGCGCTTTTATGGAAAGGTTATGTTCTGATCTGAGATGATCACAGAACGTAACCTTTAAACGGTGGAACTCTCCATGAAATCCAGGAACGATTATCAAATAACTACACCAAATCTTTAGACTTCGTAAATCAACAAGAGAACCTAAGAGAAACTCTAACTTACCTTACACTATTGTACATTCTATTATTTTACTTGGCAATGTAAACCGTATATTTTCATAGCTGGTAATGTCATCGGATCTACTGAACGGCGCCGCATACTTACGCGAGACGAGAACGCATGGCCATTCTAGATTAATTTGGACATTTATCTTAATCAGGACCTATAAACATTGTCCATTTGACGAGTCCCAATGGTGCTGCTTCTAGCGTAACGGATTTAATTGGCTTGGAACTAGTTGATCCCATTGTCTGTCCCTACGGTATATCCGTTTGTTCCGTGTTGGTATGCAACAAATATGGATAACGTTTTAATAAACGGAATGCATAAGATTATTGCTTGCCATTGACCATAAGCTATTTCGACGCGTATATGTTGATTTCGTTACTCGGGTCAAGTCTTTACCTAACCGACCGTCTTGCTTTGGCCAAAGTATTTGCTTGACTTCGAATCCCATTGGAAGATTTGCCACTCGGTTCCAAGTATCGTCATGGTGTAATGCGGAGCTGTGTTCCGTCATTAATTAACGTGCATGTTCTGCCTGCTTGAATATTGGCCATACAAGTTCTGTTGTTATGGGTTCCTTGTTCAGAAGTTAGTAGCGAAGTTAAACATTACGAAAGCTGACAACGAAATTTCGACCTTCGATACTTTTCTACACCAGACGGATACGACCTACTATTTGAGGGTTTGCACAAGCTTCTTCAGCGAGAACAGAACGCGCATCTTCTAGAGCCGTTTCGTACAAAGGACTGTTTAAACTTTTCAAGTTCCAGGATATTCTGTTTAAATTTACATAGGCAAACACGAAATATCTGAAGTATAATAAGCTCTGTTCTCATTTAAGGCAGGCGTATGGCATTCAATATAGGTCACGTTGCTGTTTTCGTGCCGATCAAGCGGCTAGGCAGTCTACGAGCCTTTACATTTTTGATAGCTGGCGACGACAAGTCAAAATACCCCTGTGGAAGTCTTATTGATATCAATATGACAAGGATCATGTACAACCTCTGGCATGTGCGTCCTCTGAGATAGCACGGTCGCAATGGAGATTCGATTGTTGTTGTTATTATTACATTTCCCTATTTTTTGTTGATCATTCATCTGTGTTCTACGAACGAATCATAACTGGTAGTTCTTTCTACCTAACTCTACCGTGGTAACATGTTTGTTACGTACGGTTGACACAGCAACGCACTGAAAGAAATGCACAGCAGCCAATCCGGTCACGTCGCTTCTTGTTTGTGTAGTGGTCTATATCAGCCATAAAAATCTGCCCACATCATAGCCCCGCAAGAAGAGGCAAGAACAAACGCTTGCAATAATATTCGGTATATTCCACTAGGATTCAGCTTATCAAACTAGCATTTCGAGCTAATACAAGCAAGTATTGACTATGGGGCAATTAATTTACGATATCGTGCAACGCATAACAACCCGTCCCCTTGGCTCAGCGGGTTCGATGTTGAAATACAAGCCAATTTAAATAAACCTGTAACAGATGTCAAACCACACACTGTTTCTCGGGGGGTCGCACATACGCACAAACGTTCGTGAGTTACACAGGTGTACCTCTAACGCCACAAACGCTTTTCTATAGATAAGAGCTAGGTATCGTACATAGCGTCAGGCCTAACAGCCGCGGGTTTATGGAACAGACAGCCATTGAAAATTGGTGGCTTCCGACATAGCATGTCCAAATGTGCCACAAACATCAATGTATCCTATACATACTACATATATGTGAACAACCATTATAGACGTATTTTTACGTAAAGCTAATAGAAAGCAGTATGAACGTTAATAACTTTTACGTGAGACAACGTTAACAGGAATGAGAAATGATCTAAAAGCCAAAATAGCATTAGAAATTAGGCATATTTTAAAGAGGTGAAGAAATGGTTACTGCTAATGTTAGATAGGTTGATTTAGCGTTTTGGATATTTGCATCATATTAGAAAATGCCTGATTATTGTCACAATATAAATTAAGCTGAACCGTCACAGCAAAACAGGGAAACAAGTACACAGGAATATTATAGTGTTTACACATAAAGTATGGGTTAACTACCAACGATAAAAGCTGATGCATTCTCATTTTGACATTGTCCAGTTTAGAACAGACACGGGGCTTGGAACGCTAATTTGAGATATTCGGAAAAGCAAGCTTGATTGCAATTAATTTAATCGAAATATGGAAATATTGTAAAAAAGGCAATAGTAAGTTGACAGTTAACTAAAGAAAAATAAATTGCAACGGACAGCTTGGAACAACATTAACTTCGACCACTTATGTGGGCATAACATGGTACACTTTTCGTTATCTAACGATGTCCATCATTTTGTTTGATTCACTACCTTCCCACCCTAGTATTCAATTCTTTCTTAACTACATATTCGTTGGTATGCATACGTAAGCATATTTCAAGTGTTCTCATAAACTAGTATGCCTGCTGATTCGGAACATTGTACATGGGCGAGCAGTAAAAAGTTGTCTGGCTTTCACCCTGATCTTCTTACGGTTTGCATTTGATTTAGATCGCATGTAGCTGCGTACGTACATACACACACTTGGAATCTGTTATGGTTAGCTCCAAAAAAAAAAAGAAGAACGAAGGGAAATAACTGAATGAAAGACAAAAACAAGATATACATACAGAAGGCAGCAGGAAGCATGGGCAGACTACTTCAAGTATAGAGCTGGGCCAGTCAGGTAGAAGATGAAAGTGAGGCTAGATGCGCCTCAGTGGAAACAGCTTCAGCCGTACGTCTGGACGAAAAATAAAATGGGCTGCTAAACGTAATTTTGTAAAAAGGAACTCTCCCAAGCATCAGGCCGCTTTCCGATTGTTTTTGGGAGCTTGGAACTCACAGCCCAGGTAACTCCAGCCGCCCGACGTCCTCTCAATAATTCGACTATTTCTACTATCACTGCTACCGCTACTGGTACAGCTAGTACTTCTCGTAGCTATCGTAGCACTAGCAAATTCTAGGCAAGCCTAGTTTCGAAAGAGTTTGTGAGGTCACAGGAAATATAAGCAAAGAGTAGGGCCGCGCGTTTAGAGGTGGACACTCAGACAGCGATAACGGAGAGCAAGGTCAAATTTTCTCTCCATCATGGTTTGCTGTTGACCTCGGCTTGCATGGGCTGTAGTACTGCGGTGGCGCGCTCGGCTTATGCTGAAGTCGATCAGAGGGGTAAAACGTTATAGAAAAGAGATCTCTTCGTATTTATTCTCCGACAAACCCAGGCACATTTCTATTTCGTTCGCTAGCGTTTCCCGGGCCTTCCATACAGTCTTCTATTTTGGCACAAGGCTATGCAGTAGGGCTTTAGCTTGAATGCTGTATGCAGCCGGAGGAACCGTTCGTGGTCACCGGAAAGCTTGCTCAGGCCAGCGGGAGGCAAAGAGGACGATCTCGAAGAAATGTATGTATAATACATCTTTGTATATGTATGTGTCTGTCTAGCGGAGAACAAGTCATACGTCTCCGCTTATATCAGGGCGCGCTACTGCAGGACAGTGAGTAATTTGTCATCTTAGAGATGAATAATAATAGCCATCTTTATTTCTCTTCGTTATCTCGTTATTTGGCTTTTGTTTTCTGTTGCACACAGTCTTCTCTCTGGGAAAAACAGGGTGCTTGCAACTGAGGCTCATGTAGATACCAATAATGTATTAATATTTGCGATCGTTTTTTCCAACTTCCCTCTGATTTCATGCACTCGCCCATTCAAAAGTGTACATGTGAGTGTACAGTATGCTTGAGTTTTTACACCTCGTTTAGTTTTGTATTCGGTCCTTCTTGTCCCCCCGCCCCCCTTTTTCGACCCTCTGCGCGTGTTAGCCTCGAATTATGATGAATGATGCGGAGGAAGGCCAAGCCGATGCGTTACATTCTAAACTGCGTCGTTCGCTATTACAGACATTAGGAAGTTCGTACACACCTATTGCCTTTCTTTGTTCGCTTTCGTATATACACACATAGATTCTTCTTTAACAAATGTGAATAAATGTACCAGCCCAGGCCGTAGCTAGAAGTTGGTTAGTGTGCCAACAAACATAAGCCAGCAGCTTGTTCTGACCATGAATGGCCAGCCATTGTCTGTATAATACATCCTGGTGAACCCTGCTGTCTGTCCAGCTAGAAATTGCTCGACTGCATACTGCTGCCCCGAGCATAGACAAAACGGAACAGCTTTCTTTTTCCGAGGACAAAGAAACTAAACGGAAGCTCGACCAGAGATCTAGTCGAGAAACGAGGCACGATAGTGCGACAACGGACACCACAAGTAAAGCGCTAGTGGTACCAGCAGTTAGAAAGGAAGCACGTCATCCTGTCACTCAATCACGTCATTTCCTGCTGGTCGCGCTCATCCTCTTCTTCTTCCTTTTCCGCCGGGACCCGCTGGTCTTGTACGTTGTACCTTTTGCTTCTTCGTTTTTGCCTCTTGCTACTTTCGCGCACACCATCTCCGCCGCATACCCGTCCATTCTGCCTTTTTTATAAGCTCTTTTCTTCGCTTTACTTTATCTTTTCTTTGTTATCTTCTACGTCATTGCCGTCAACGTCACCTCTGCTGTCCTCTTCATCTCGTCCTTGCACCTCTACCACTTCCAACTCCGCCATCCCTTTCCCTCTCTCCTTTCCGTTACCCTCGAACTCTTCCTCTCGTCATTCCTTACCAGCCTTAATTTTGGGCGTGCGGTTGCGCCCGCTGAATCCATTTCTTGTCTAGTGCTTGCTAGCTGGCAGCAGCAGATTCGTTGTTGGCTATCCTAGCTCACCCTCGTGCAGCTACTTCTGTTGGAGCGCCAACCGCTGTGGAGTTCCTATTGTTGTCGGACCACACTCCCACTCGTCGTCTCTTGCCACGTCGCTGGTTGTCATTTGTCCGTCCTCGGCGACTGGTGTACATACAATATGGCCTTGATATCCTTCATTATTGCTTCTTTCGTCTACCTATCAGGTTCCTTCCACGCAAATCATACTCCTGTCTTTTCGGTTTCTCTATTCTTATCCATTTTCCCACCCCCCCTCCCTTGAAAAACACAACCCATAACTCACCCAATGCTAGCAGGACTCTGTGATGATAGCAGTAGCTGACCAGCGTAGGCTCTGCATGAAAAATAGGTATATACGCCACCAAGGGATCCCATGGAAATATCAGTGATAGTTAACTTCCAAGGCGCTTGTGGTCATAAGCCTATGTAGAGATATTGCCTCTAGGTGATTTAGATTGAAACGGGCATGTCTAAGTGATAATCAGTTGTTGTACTTCACACGCACTTACATATTGACAAATAAGCTGACGTTCGTAAAGATAGACTGTAGTTTACTTCTGGCTACAGGTCCGCCCACAGCATGAGGCACACGAAGTAGAGTCCAGTTGAAAAACTTAGATGTGTTTTTGACCACTTGTAATAATAGGTTCCATCATACTCCTTACCTATCCTACCGTTCAATAGATATAACTATCATTTTCGGCTGTAATGAACATCGGCAAACCACACCGCCTTTTAACACTTACCTACCTTTAGAAAATAAGATCCTACTTTCCCTGGTTAGAGTACTTACCATAAACATGCACTCACCAATATGACGATAAAGGAAATCGTTAAGTAGAAGAAACTGGAGAAAATAGATGACATCTAATGGCAACAGTGGTGACAACTGTGTTATTAACAGCCGTGTTCATACAGCAAACCCTATCAGCAGTGCTTACTAACCCCCGCACTCTGTGCCCTTTACGGATCCTGCAGCTTTTTCGTTCTACCTCATTGCGACTGATGGCAGGAAGAAGTGGAGATAAGAAGGAGGTGAAAAGATGCCTCCAACCAACGAAGGCTAACGCCTGGTGGACAGGGGAGTGTCACTCGCCACGATCAACACAACTATTGCTATAACATGACCATAAGTTTTGTTAGGCATACAGATACTCGGTCAGATGGGATCATCTTAGTACCTTACGCAGACTAGGCAGTCTCGCCCAGGCTGGGGGCGGGGCCAAGCCCGGTCGAAACCTCTTGAACTAGACATACCCAAAGCGTTCGATGGAGAAACACGCACAGCGAGACAGAGAGATGCAACAAAAAAAAGAGCAACGATGTAGATATTTGCGTTTGTACCGTCAATGCAGATGTATGCACTGTGTCCTGCAACGGGGTGAAGGGTAGAAAACTGGTCTATCGTCAACAACGGTAGCCTTTCACTTACAAGAGCATCTAGTTGATGTGGGTCAGCTTCATGCTGTGAGGGTATGTGTTTTTATCCATCACTATATTAACGTACCAGTAACGCTGTGAGCCGAGCACACATGTAGGGGCTCGATATAATGCAGCATCATTGCTATTTACCGCATGACTCGCAAAGGTCACAGTTCTTCGGACAAACGCAGCTGATAAAAGAAGCGAACGCTAATCCCGTGCCACCTTCCGAGGGCTTCATGCTTCTGCTTTTTACTTCAGGCGTTCTTCTGTCATTGCCTCAATGAGATCGACCGCAAGCTGACCGGCAATCGGTTCCCCTATCAGACATACGTCCGATTGTGTTCATCCTCGTCTTCTGTTACCCTCAACTTCCGACTCTGCTGTAGAAAGTTCCCCAAAGCAGTCATCCAACGAAGTGGCAGGCCCGTACCCTGCCACCCTTGTTGTGAGCAAACCAACAACTAGCTGGTGACAACTATAATTGGTCTTTGTGCCACATTGTTCTTCCTAACAAAAATAGTTGTCTTAGGTTAAGCTACCCACGGCCTCAGTGTGCGGCCAACTGCAGTGAACCTGATGTATAGCGCGGCAATGTTTGCGAAGCGTCGATTAATCAGAAATATCTTATCGATGTCTTAGTTATATTGCCGTCATTTTGTCCAGCCCAAGTTCGCGCAGAGACGATCTGTTTCCCCTTGTACAACTCTTCTTATTTGTAGTGTTGCTAAACTTTAGAATTGTGTTACGACAACGGTGCAAATGCTACCCGGGATCAAAAAAATTGCGCTGTCTGTTGTCAAGATGCGTTACTGGTAAAAACGGTTTAAAGATGATTTTGTTACCTTCATTTTGGAAACGTTGACAGAATTATTGCAAATATTGATACATATCGCCGCATAAGCAGCCATGACATTGCCAATGAACTAATATCCATCATCATATAGTTTTCAACTATTTGAAGAAAATTGGGTATAAAATGAAGCTCGCTATCTGGATGCAACACAAATTCTATAGAATTTCAACGAAATTTCCAAGGCGGTTGATTATAGGTCATGGGAAGTGGATGACATACGACAGTAATGTGCGAAGAAGATTATTTCTGGCAAAGCCCCGAGCGACGTCAAAGAAGGTAATTCTGTGTGTTTGGTAACAATGACAAAAAGTCGTACATTAGGAACCGCTGCAGCTGCCGGTTGACTCAGATCTTTCCTGCCAGCAACCAGTAAGAAAACAACAAGCTATTAAACAAATCGGCCGGAACTAGCGGACAGAAGAAACGTCGCTTTCTACCATGACAACGCCGTACCATATACATCTTTAGCTACCCGGCAACAATTGAAAGAATTCGGATACGAAAGTTCAATGTATTTGTCGTGTAGCCGGGAACTTGCGACCTTAGACCGTTATTTGTTTCGTTTTCTGTCAGACACGTCTAATGTTATTATTTTCAATTTGTTGTGGGGATGCGAGGAGCCCTCGTAGCAATTTTTCGCTCAGAACCACAGAAGTCCTACATAAATAACAGCTTCGACGCTTAAAGACCGTCAGTACTTTTTTGACTACCGAACATATTTGGGGCCTTGTTGGCTTCCCGTTCCGATCGTTTCTGTCTTGGATCACCTTAAAGTATTATCGACGGCAATTTTCTTTCTACTGCTGGCTATTTTTATGCTGGAATTCGTAAGAAGGTGACGGAATAACATGAATTAACCCCAGGACTTGGTCGAAGGCTGCAGTTCGAAGCGGATACAGCTGAACGCAGTTCAGTACCCATTTAATCTACGACCTATCGCAAATGAAATGACTGAAAATATCTTAATATAGTCTATAAAGTGCATATCGCCGTTCGAGAAGGCGTTCACACTTGTGCACGCACGCACGCACGCACGTACGCACAGACAAAACTGAATCGAACTTCAACAAGTCCAACGCCGAACAGTAATCGTCTGAGACCGAAATTACGCAAGCGACCTACGGAAGAATACTATATACTGCTGGTTCCCTTTTATCCAATCTATTATATATTCAGCAATGAGTTTCTCGGCATAGTAGAAATTAATTGTTAGCTGTAAAATTCCAACTGTCCAAGAAACGTTGCGTTTGCTATCACTATAAAAAAGCCGTGTACCTTTAAAGCTTCTTTGACAGACTGTTTAATATTTTTCGTATATCTACTATTATCTGACATTGCCCCTGGTTGAACTGACAATTTACCTCATACTACGCAATATTCCTTTGAGTTAGACTTGCGTATACGTAGAGACGGAGGCCACGTCAGATTTACGCATGCTTTCGTCTACGGTCAGGATATCTAAGATTGGCCAACAGAAAGATCTCGCAGCAGCTGGATGCTATGGAAACATTAGTTTGTGTTTAAATTTGCCTTTGTCGCGAACCGCCATTGACTCTGTCAGAATAGCTTGTGTCAAGCTTCAAGTTGCTATGTAATGGAACGACCTTGTCCGTATTAGTTTCCTTTGACATGTCTTCTATTACAAAAGAACAGATTATTCAACTGCGATACCTGCATCACCCGGCAACCTGCTGCTCGATCGGACATTACTTCAGCCGTTAAGCTGTCGGCTTTCGTGCCCTATGTTTCGTGTGCTCATGATTTGTTAGTGCTAATAAGAAACGCTAGGCGACAACAATTTGGATGCATCTATTCTGCTTTTTATGGATGACTCTTTTTTGAATCTCATAGCACCTCTAGCTATGCAAACTTACCACGCCAAGTACAGTAAGTAAGGAGAAAATCTTCCCTGCCCCTATTAAAGAGCCATCATAATTTTTTACGGCATTCCACAACGATCTAAAAGGTCTACGAGGTCAACGATCTAAAAGACTTGAAGACAACGAACTCGTCATAAAACGCATGCAGCGCAGGGACGCAGAAAAAAGTCACAGCGCCGACTACTATTGTGTACCGATAGGCCAACTAGCGCCAAAATAGGAGGGCCTTGGGAGAACTTGCTGAATCTCTCAGTCATAAAGAGAATCTACTGTGTCGTCGCCTTGCGTTCATGCAATCGGCTGAGACTAACTAATCACTGTTGAGTTGCCATGGGCTTGAATTTCGAACAACGGCTGAGCAACTTTGTTAAGTTAACTACCTATGCTGGTATGCTGACGTCCAACACAGGCAGGACAGAAGAACGCCATTCTGAGCTAATCCCGCGCTCGAACAAAGTGGTTTCGGCTAGTCAAACAATCAACATCAACTTAAACGCTTGTTTCTTGTAGCTGTCTTTCTTACTCGGAACCTTACCTCGAACTTCTTGAAACAACATTCCTTCAGTCCGTCGACCCAAGGACAGGGGAAGGCGCCCACTCGCGACTTAGTCGAAAAGCCCTACTTATATAGGAATGAGTAGGGCAAAAGAGTTATGCACGACAAGCTCGATCAATGGACAAACAGGATAACGTCTAGACAATTAAGTCGACAATCAATCGAATCGTTTTTTCCTCCTATACTTGGTCTATGTACGTCCCATAGAGATAATGCGACGTCCGTGTTCAACGAGGCGTTATATGGTTCCCGTCGCTAAGCCAAAAGGCCTTTTGATGTGTTAGACAGCGGAAGCGCATACGAAACAAGGGTGACACCAAAGCGTTTGGAAGATTAGTACATTTGCGCCATCTACTGCTATACCTAGTGATCGCAGAAATGAGAGATTTAAGAGAGCTCGGTAAAGATGAAGAACTAAAGTAATGCGTTGTTTCGCGGTCGACGGTCGTGTAAACAACGGACAACTACTTGTTGCGGCGCAAATGCCTTACCATAGATAGAGAGCCCTTAAAGCACGATAAGTATAACAACGGGTAGAACATTGGAAACCATTTAAAATGCTTTTGCTCGATTGTAAGAAAGTCGTAGAGAATGTGTAAAGTAAAATGATTGATGCTAGACACCTAAAAAAGCAATGGGTCAAGGTCCATAGAGAGAGAATTCTCACGACTTTTCTATTTAAGTCACTTTAGGCTTGTTAATAAACAATTGTTTATTAACAGGTCTAGCCCATACCTTGTACCCTGAAAGTCACAAATTACCTTAGAAAAACTTACTGAGGAACAACACGTGTATGTTACACATAAAATTACTGTAAAATTGGACGATTAGTAAGGACAGGTGGATGATCTTTACTCAGACTGGACAATAATGACCATTTTCTGAGTTGAGAGTAGTTGAGGTATCGATGCTTCGCGAAGGAAGAACACAACAAATAGCAATAGACAGCTGCGATACACACTTTCTCCATCTCGACACATGCGTAAGTCTGATTCGAGATTTGAAGCAATCCACCTTAGACAATAGCTTGCATATATTGCAACATAATTTTTACAAACATAAGCGTTATGTTTAGTTGAATTTGCCTAGGGGGAGCTAACTTTTTCCATCTGGACAGTAAGGCCGTCACTAGTAAAAGCATCCATGCATGCAGTCGCATGTTCTGTACCTGTATTGAAGTTCGAGCCAGGCTTTTTCTAGTCATAATTCAAATGGTCGACTAACCGTATTCGATTACAGCTTCTATGTGGTAGAGTGGAGACGCCGTCTTGGACCATATTGATTCCAGCTTTGCTTCCTGAGAATGTGAACCGCAGCAATGGACAATGGCTAGAAAAAGGCAGCAGTGTATTAAAACCAAAAAAATATCATATATAGCTGAAAAAATGAAATCAGCTTGGATGTGAGCTCTGTCTTATATTGGCTGCTATCGAATGTCGATATAGTTAGGACGGGCAGAAGCTCGTTTGTTTAGTGAAGAGTTCGCCTGTCGGCACTAGGTCGCACAGAAGTGATATAAAGGTTTAGGTAAAATCACATGAAGCAAACGGCCGCAGACGGTCTCGGACAGGCTACTAATTTTTTTAGATGGCAAAGTTATTTTGCTGTTGCCGCAGTACCACTCTATACTGGCCGGGGGTAAATCTTCAAGGAGAAACAAAGCATAGTATTTTTTGATACCTCGATCGATTTTTGATGCCTTTCTTACTTGCTTTTTAAGGACAAAGCTTATAGTTTTATGCCCGAGTCATTTATCATGTCAGCTATTATCGATAACGTGTAATATCGAAGCTATGCAAACTTGGCCGTATGATTGCTTGAATATATTCGGCTATTACCATGGTCTTATGCGCTACCTCCTTAAGAAGCTCCCAGAAGTTTATATGTAAGCACTAGGGTAGTAAATAGGTTTTAAATTGTGGCAAAATGCATTTTAGGCAGCGGTACTCATCCTAAACGGAGCAGTACTCGAAAATCCAGCAATAGAAAGAATGAATTTGATTTTAGACTAGCAATGACTAATGACTATATTACGTGAATCTGCCGACCTCTCTATATAGATAAAGTAATACCATACGATATAGATTACATCGAAATATAGATTTAAACATGTACCTATGGCATTCTTGTCGACTCGCCTCAGGCGTTTCTGTTGGTGTCGCGACCAATGTTGTGCACAGATGCTGATATCAGACTCTTTAAGTCCACATTTCACGAAGTTCAGTGCTCTATCCTATTTAGTTATTTAAACGTTTTTAGCGTCTAGAGAATGCGTTTGTTTTCGTGAGAGCTAGAACAGCTTTCTTCAGACTGTCGCTATTGAAAACACGCTTCGCACACAACGAAGCCGCGTCTCTCCGAGACTATCTTGCGATAGTGTGAAATTGTTTTGCTTATCGATACGTAATCTATTTACTATAGACACATTAGAATTGTACTTTTACGCATATCCTAATAAATATAAGAATAATTCATATTTCCCCAAGTTTATAGGGTTATTAAGTATAGCTATCAAAATACACTGTGATCAGGAATTATTTTCCCGTAGCTATACTTACATACGATCGCACACATTTACACATCGGAGATACTGCAAATGAGAAAAACATGCATGGACATCATTCGGAGTGAAGTTAGATAATATTTTGCCAATCTGCTCAGTGAAAGTATGTCTGCTGCTGCAAAACGAAAGCTCTACTAAGGACAGCTGCTCCCGTAGACATTCTTCAAGTCAGAGCGATCGTCATATAAGAATCTCGGGCCGTATTTTGCCAAGAACGTTGCATCTGGTAAGGATTTCTTGTGTTACGCAAAGAACTTCCAGAAGCGGACAGGCGTGCTTGAGTGGAAAACACTGAAGAGTACACCTGTATATTATATATATCCTTGGATCCGATTCTCTACGTATACGTCAATGCGACTTGTTCAGTTCAATATATTCCGAGCTTTGCCGAACAGAAAGAAAATGTTTTGTCATTGTGATATCACCAGGATCCTCTTCCATCACTTGAAAATATCTTACTATCTTTTTCATTCAGCTCGGTAGCTGATTTTGCCATTGTTCCGAAATGGGTTACGTTGTCTTAATATATGTAATCTATTTGGTATTTCGAGCTCATCCAAGTCCATCCTGTATTTGCATTGGAGTAGATATTCGTATAGATACAGCGTTTACTCTAAACAAAATGTTGATTTTAGTGTTACAGACAACAGCCGCATCCTCGTAAGCACCACATATACCTCTATTGGTGCAGCATATGTCTGCCAAGGTTAATGCTAATATAACTGGAGCTCAACTGGCAAAGATACGAAAAATTCGGCAAATCGCACAAATTCGAACATAACAGAGTGCATAGTTTTCGAAAATATTCTCGTTCTCTTCGAATATTTTTCACTACGTCAAGCCATTCATAAATTAATCGTTAGAACTATTTTCAGCAATAGCTTATGTCACTCTGAAAAATGCAACAGACTTAAGACGTTAGGATTCACGGTCCTAATAGAAGGGCATATGCAAATCGACACAGTCTCGTACGTGCAGGTTCGCCAGTAAAGCCTATTACTGCTATCATTATTAGCTCTTGTTGTCATTCTATTGCTGCTTCGTATGGGTCCTAAAGATCGTTTCTGGCTACAGAAAACTGATATTACGCATGTAGATAGCCTAAGAACACTAACAACCGGCGAGCTAAAACGAATTACCTCATTTTAAGGCTAAGTCACCCATGAGACGACAGCTAGCAGTCATTAAGCATCTATTGTAAGGGTCATTACAACTCTGTGCTGCTTAGCTCGTAGAAAAATTAGATACAAAGCTCTCAAAATCGACGTGCCTCTCCTAAGAACTTAACGGAAATAGATATCCTTTTAGCCATTTTCCACTACCCGAAGTTTATGTGATTACCCGTCTTAGAGGTATTAGATCAAACAAACAATAGCCCAGTTTGGACCCAGTGTGTTTGTTTCCATTATAATATAGTAAATCTTGCAAGAATAAATTTAGAGCGTCATCAAGAATCGAGATAATTTGTTTAGCGTCATGAACCATTACCACTATTAGTAATCCCAGAAGGCTACGGATAATTTTTTACCTGTTACCGGAAAATGTTACAAACTTGTACTTTTAGATTCGCATATAGTAAACGTTTTTCATATCCTACAAAAATATTGAAACACAGGTTGCGTTTTCTGTTCGGCCATTAGAATTTCAAAGATTCACTGATATTTATGTTTGAGAAAAGGTCTAGTAACACGAGACCAGCGGGATATTATCACACTAAGATCATATTAGAAGTCAATGTACAGTGTATAGCTTAGTTTAAAATTGATACCATTAACTGGAAGTAAAAACTTATAGTACACAGAACCAGACAGTGAATTTATTTTTTGCGAGGTAATGGCAGCCACTATTACTATGGTACGGCTGGACAGCCCGCCAATAATTCACATTATTAAAATGCAAATTCATTAAATTTGATTTCGTGATATTCATTAAGATGAATGAGTTGAAGCTTACAAAGCAATTTGTTTTTACAATTAATGTTGGACTGATGCTTGAATGATGCATCCAACGATATTTGCAAGCTGTTCTTTACAATCTAAATGCTTTGAAATTTGCGATTTCTGAGACAGGGTTCACAAGAGCCTCTTTCCTATAGCCAATACATATAAATATCTATTTTTTTTTTATTCATCTTACAAAATTTAAAAATTAATCAAATAGAAAAGGAAGGTCTTACCACTTACGACAATAATACCTTTAAATATTTTCGCTGTGAGAATAGTCAGAGAAATGTAGATGGACCTGTGCGACGTCCATGTAGAAGGAAGATACGGACGCCATGTCCGTATATATCTAGAATGTGGTTTCTGTTCGTTCTGCTTATAAGCAGTCATAATGGTTTTGCTTGTGGTTGGTCGTGTAAGCAGTTTAATTCTAATCATATGACGGTATATTTTGACTCGACGTTGTGTAAGGATTATCCTGAAGTTCACGATAGTCTGCTTCATCTACCTGGACTCTAGCTATAGTTGAAGTTACATAATCTCACTGTTATGTATTTCAAATAATAAACAAAGAATTATTCACGTACAGAGATGTCGAAGATGAGGTGACAGAGGACGGGGGAAAGGAAGGGTCATCACATTATACGATAGAGCTACCAATAAGGATAATAATATCTCTTAACTCTTTCAACAAGCTGCTCAGACAATTTGTTGCGTCGATCTTCCGTTTCCCGACAACGTATACAGTATTTTTCACCAACGTAGGCCCTCATCTGATCACCGCGTCAACTTGGGTCAACACCTTTATAGCGAATACAACTAAACAATCATTAGTGTCATAAAAATTAGAAGCTTCACTTACGGCGTATACATAAAGTGCCTATATTTCAATCTAGCACGGAATTATAATCTTGTCGCACAAGATACTATAATTAAGATTTGCGATCCTCTGGAAGTTTCTAAGCGAGGCACAATCCACATATCTGCCTCATCGCCTTCTGCCGCGCCTACAAATCAGGGTTCAAATCTCTGTTGAAGTTGAAGTATTCCTGAGTACGAATCGCAGACTCAGACGTATGGAAACAGAAGGAGTAACGGAGAGCAAAAAAAGAATCGTTGTACCCAACGCCCGTCGTCCGTAGATCTTTT
This sequence comes from Varroa destructor, assembly GCF_002443255.2. Taxonomy (NCBI): domain Eukaryota; kingdom Metazoa; phylum Arthropoda; class Arachnida; order Mesostigmata; family Varroidae; genus Varroa; species Varroa destructor. Next base: position 55,182,363 of record NW_019211454.1, on the reverse strand, counting down.
CGGCTTTACGCTGTTGCCAGTGTTTCCCTTTTCCAGATTCTTAGAATGCTTCTCTCCCATTAGTCCAAGCTTAGAGCTGAGCGCCTATCCAACGGGTTATTAAAGGCCACAGCCAGCACCTGAAACCCGTATAAGCCAAGAATCACGAACAAAAACGGTGCAACTGGCAGACTACTATTCAGCAGATGGACGCATCGTAATTGGAAGAACAGACGAAAACCTTAACTCCCTCCTCCTCCCCCTCGCCCTCCCCCTGTGTTACTCCGATACTCTTCTTTTTTCCTTCCAAAAGCTCCTACATCAACTGCTTCCCTTCGTTAGTTTTGTTTTGCTTTCACACTTGTTTCTACCCCATCTCGACTTGAGATATTTGGGTAGATCCCGGCGTACTCACCCCCCTCAGCCTTTATGCTTAAATTTCTTCTCTACCAAGGCGCTCACTGTTTAGAGAACACTAAGACGATGGCTCCACCCGTTTTCGCTAACTGTTACGTTGGAAGTATCGACACCTTCTTTATTTGCTACTACTGTGTTCGCTATTGCTCTAACGAGGTAAATGGGCGCCTAGTAATATTACATTTCTTCTATACGCGCTTCTACTCGTATTCCTACTTTTTTTTTTATCGCCTTCATCAACGATATGGCCGTCGTAACAGCAACCCGTTGCTTAACTTAGGTCACTAGTTAAGTACCGTATAAACCACGATGAATTTCAGACGGCAGGCGCTGGCAAAATAATTGTTAGCTATGGATGCTACGTAGGATTTTCATGAATTCTAATCCGTACTGAGACATGTACTACCTTGGCTTTGATTACGCTCTGTTATCTAACTAGTTCTAATTGTCTCCAAATATACACTGCATTGATAGAGACCTGACCAAAGAACGGCTTTATCGTCTGAACGTATCCCTATAAACCGTGACAGCGCACTGACTTCATGAGTTGTTCGGTGCTAACTACTTGTAATGTCACACTATGTGTCTATAAAAGGTGTACAATGATGGCTAAGTGACACCGCAATAACTGGTGAAACCATTGACGAGCCGACAAAACGTAAGCGTCTATACCGCGAGCGACTGGATCGCCCGTCTATTTTTTGAATCTGCCCCAGCGCCGCTTGAAATTAGCCTACAAATTAAGTGTGTATCAATCGATATGGCCGGTCTGATTCGTTCTGCACCGAAGGTCGATAGTCTTGTATTGCGTTCGTGGCGTTTCGTATTTGTAGAAGGCTGCACGCCGAAAGTAGGGAGTATGCAAACAATGGTTGCAGTGCCTTGGTAAAGATTGTTTTAGTTTCAATACCTTTTCCACGGCGTCTCTAAACCTATTGATGGAAAATGTTTAAGCTCAGAGCCTTAGATGAATCGAAACAATCGACTTTGCTTCCATAAGCTTACACGGATATCATGCCATAATCATAATGCTTTATTACACAAACAGAGTCTACTATACTGATTGTTCGAAGCAAGTCTCAGCGAATCACTCTAGCTTGCTAGAGAACAAAATATAGGCATTTATCCAATCGTTCGAGTCCTAGATTTTTCACTAAACTATAATAAGAATTTGGTCTTTATGAAACAACATATAATTACTATTAATTGATTTTGAAAACACACTGTAATTCGTCTACACCACGACTACGTTCGTTTGAGCTAAGTTTAAAGTGCTAATTGACCATACTATAATGTAGAAGCGATCGATTTTGATCATGATATAAGCCAAAGCCTGTTGACGAGAAGCCATGATGCAACATTTAAGGTAGTAAAAGTTATGCCAATGATTGTACAATGCGTTTATAGACATATGTTGCATAGTTGAGTAGGTTTTTTTGTTGCAGTACTTTGTGTATTTCAACAAAAACTCTTCAACTGTAAGCAGTCCTTGCTCAATCTGCCACGAGACTCTCTGCACACCCTCTACATTAGAGTAACAGTTCCAGCTACAGATCATTCATATTTGTTCAGTTAGCTTTAAAAAATAGTCCAGCCAAGTGCATTTCCCTATTATGAAAGCCGGCCCTGCTTTGTTAAAGCTCATCAAGCAGCCACCTATGTCTAGTTAATGCAATGAGCCACCCATCGTTTCGGCAGTCGCCATTTTCTGCTATGGTAAACACATTAATTAGCCTTCGCGCAACCTATGGCAGCTTCCCTCTTGATGTACTCAAATTTCTCTTATTTTCCTATTGTGTTACAATCTATATGTTAGAATATTCTAGTACTGAAAAAGATACATTTGCGGCATGTATGATTTTTTCCAGCTCGCAGACTGCATTTACTTCTTAGTACTTGTCGGTTATTTCTTTCTATGCCCTGCATATGGCTGCATCTTCGTCCACAGTATGGGGCTCCTAAGGGCCACCCGGGGGCACCAATCGGAAGGGCTTTGCGCATTTCCTGCCTGCCAAAATAGTTATTCTCATCTGTCTTGTGCGACCCGCTTCGACCGTCTCGATTCAATGCTGCTACTGCTGGTGCCATCAGACAAAAACTAGACCCAAAACGTTATGCAACGTCAGTAGGAAATGGGGCTTATTTCGTTGTTTTTTTGGCTGTCGCTTGTTCGCCATTCAGAACTTATCTGCCTCAGTAACGACTGACGGGTACGTCGAGCGGCGACCATTCGCTTTTGGTTATCGCTTTCTCAATTTCTGGTCCGTTGCATAGTTTTCATCGGCCTATAAATAAAAGTAGTCGCTTTTTCTGCCACTCCCATGATTTCGGTGGTCATTCCCGATGTTTTCCTTTTCCCGTTCAATTACTTGCATGGACTCCGCCCTTTCCCCAGACTTCAACATATACGCATACAATACAAACATGTATACAGATTTCAAGCTTCCTTATTGGCATGTTTCCTATTACCATGTTCATCTATCTGCGCGTGGTACCAATACAGTTAGCCCGACACGAAGCTCTTAGCACGATTATTTGGCTTTCTTGTGGCCTGATTGCTTTCCTCATGCTTGCCAACATAACGGCTCACTTCTAATTATAATTTAGAGTGGAACACATGCATTCACGCAGCTGCAGTTATCATTATTATTTTTCTCACATTTCATCACCTCTACTTCACCCCGCTCCAACTAACAGACTTTTTGATCCCCTCTGTGACCACTAATCGGCCTTTCTTTTATTATTCTGAAGGATGCAACTGCAGTTACTCATTAGGGCCCGGTCGTCGTCAGTTCTCAACTTATTTGTTCCTATCGTTCGCTGTGATGGCTGCAATTCTAAATCTCCGTGAGAATTTTAGTTAATGATTATGACTCTGCTAAGCTAATTCGATATTGCCTTATATGTTTTCCTCCAATCGCATCAATCTCTAGGGGCAGTCCTTCTCCAACTGGCTTCCGTCGTAATTTGATCATATATATAATATGTAAGCCAGAATTGAGATATCGGCAACGCGGATGACTTGGTTTTTCAGGGAGATTTCCTTAACTCTCATTCGATGGTCATGTTCGATTCCTTCAGCGGAATCGAGCCTCACTGCTTACGATACTAGCGCTTCGCGGACCGCGGCCTGCTGCTTTTGGAGAGCTTCCAGCTCGTACATTCATTTGAAGCCTGAGTACGACATGGGGTATCTGTTGCCTTTGGAGGAAGGCAGTGGCCATTTCAAACAGAAGCCGGTTCTTTTTTTGGTGGAACCAGTAAACCTCGCATGCTCATAAATAATTTGATGAGCGAGCAAATTCAGCCATCGACTGTACGAATACTTACCCTCATTCAGAAGAGACAGAATGGCACTAAATCTGTTCTATTGTCCCGCACAAAATACGTTCATTAAGCATCTAACAATCGGGCTGTTAGTGTTGTTCTATGGTACATACAAGTAAGGCGATAAGATGTACAATGATAAATTCATCACAAAGGAAAATCATTTCTAAAAAAATTCGAAACCATTATGGTCTTCACTTTATAAAATAATGGTATTTAGCACGAATCGTACCCAGCAATATTCGAACTTTGAACATGTAGCAGCTTTTACTGGGATGATTCATTCATTCATTCTTTCAGCGCAAGGAAGAAGCGCAAAAGCTCATCGTGGCCAAGGCAAACGGTTTCTTTTCGATATATGAGCTTCAGTATTCGCACTGGGAAAGCTCGCAAAGAAATTACACAGGAGCTTCTTATTTTTTTTTTCTTCAGTATAAATGGCTACGCTGTTTTTACTCTTCGTGGGATTTTCAAGGAGTCTGAAAAAAGTTATACGGAGAAGACTAACTCAAAAAAAGCTAAGAACTCATAAAAGAAACGGAAAGGACATATTTAATTATACCTATGCCTCCATTAGGAATCGGAAGGTTATTTCTGGCAACGCGTTTGTCGAATAGTTAATAAGAGCCTCAGGTCGGCCTCTTATATTAACAAAGACAAATAATCTTCGTAAATAGAAATATGCTTTCCCTTACACTGCCCTCTGAAGTAGCTTTAATCATAGACCACGTAGCTTTCTAAGCAAAGGCTAAATTAACCCTGTGTAGTCATGTTTTAATAAACAAACCGGTGAGAAGGGCGTCACGTCATTGCGCCTCTCCTGTAAAGATGAGACTATTCGAAAAGAAGTATTAGAGTACCGTGTAAATATATAGGAAAGGTTCCCTATTCACTTTAAAAAATATACATATTCCATTCACTTAGGTTCACCATGGCGAGAGTGTATATTTTTCAAGCGGTCGAATCGTCGCCTCTTTTTGCGACTTTGAAAACTTTCCACTCCTGTTTACGGTACAGGAGGAAACCGTATTGTGCATTCTTGAGTCATAACCTGCACAACTAACATAGTATATACTCGTCATAATAAGTTCGATTTGTGTGTGCCCCGGAATAACACAAAAGGGAACCCTACCATAACTGCAGTAATATAATAACAGTACTTTGTTAGTATAATTTGAGACATGTGAGCTGGTGTTGTTTCAAAACCTATGAGCACAACAACTTTTCGCGTCTTAATTAATAACGAACGAACGACAGACAGCCTTGCAAGTAAAACTAAAACACATATACGGTAGCTTTTGGAAGTGGAGGAGCGAAACTTCATACTTTCAAAGCGGTCGTTGCTGGTGAAAGCGAGTGAGTCTACGTCAATAATTGACAGGTTTTCCATTAGGTAGTTTTTCGACTTCAGCATTGAAATATACGAAATTGAAGAAGAGCTATCAAATGAAAATTTCTCTCCATGGCAAACAATAAGGCGAAATGGTACCCATATTGTAGAACAGGTCTGTACTTGTCTTCCAATTTAGTACAGCAGTGATCCTAAAGTGTGGAAAATTTGTCATCCCTAAGCTACCTTATATAAAGATTCTACACAGCCAACGTCCTGTGCAAATGAGTTTTACCTCGAGCTAGCGGTTGGACAGGCGGGCATAACAATTGCCGCAAATCATCTTGGCATTTAGGCGCGAGGCAGTCGGATAGGAACGTGGAAAAGAATTGTTGACGTCATTCTTCCTTGGGGCTTGGAACAAAGTAGGATAGGTAGATTAATGGGTGGCAAATAGCAATCAGATTGAGATAGTTGTAACTGAATTTATAGAAGTATTTATTCATGGTACCGCCTAACTCTGAATCGTTACGGTACGACAGCAACTTTGGGGGTTTCCGATGAGAAATGGCGGATGAGGGGTATAGGCACATGTCAGTCATTTTTTCAGTCAGTCTCAGCAAAGGATACGATTTAGAGGACGGCAATACCGCGTCGGGTGAAAGTAGTGGACGAATTCGTCGTACTCATTTCCATAGGAGCCTTTTGATTGCTGCAAAATAGGGATAATTTCTATCTTTGCTTTGATTAGGGGTGTGTAGCGTAGCAGTGATGATGTCGCTCCCACGCAAACCGGTATCGACAGAAGGCTTCTGTTCTGTTTGTTGGTGTAATTTTTGCATAATTTTGGGGAAGCTTTTTACACTGCCGCAAAATATTTGTCCACAGACCTGGTCTTTTCCGCATCCAACAAAACACTAAATAACTAAATGCAATAGTGAGTATACCCGTCCGCGGTGAAGGGCCGGCAGTGGGCTGTAAGTCGAAGCACACCGACCCACTCAAAAAAAAGAGAGAGAAAAAGAAAAACATGGGTCAGATAATTACTTTCCTATTTTGTACATCCAACTTCAAAGGTCTGTAGAACAATTGACTGGACAAAGCAGACCGTGAAAAATCAAGCCTACTAAATATTGCACGTAAGACAAATGGTCATTTTTCTTTAACCTGAGATAATGGCTTAAGACAGGGCTAATTGGATGCTAATTACGAAAAGTTTTATTATTTAGTATAATAAAGTAAATTAAATGCCTACCAACATGACTAAGGGGAAAGAAATATGGATCAGGTACTACGTTCTAGTTATAATTATGCTTTCAAGCTAAATTTACATAGAGTGATATACGAGGAAACATTTAGTAAACGTAGAGCAAAGCTTTATCTTCGTTATATCCCTTATAAATAATAATAATAGTAATATTAGTGAGGATTAGGTTAAATACCGTACTCAAATCAATTTCACTAGTTTTTAAAACTAATAAAATAGATCTTTTCTCAAATGACCAAAATCGTGAACATAGTTTTCTATAAAATTTTAGGTTGCCCTGAGATACTAGATGCTTAATAATATGTTTTTAGTTTTTAGCCGATTCTAAACCTAAAAACCTTCCAGCTCTGGAATCTATTGGACTTTACTGTTACATTAAACCGTAAAGCGCGTCGCCTCTTTGTATTTTTCCATTATCATATCACTGGCATATAGGAATATTGCTTTTCTTCCCCGTAAAAAACCTTCGCAGCGATTTGCTTCTGATCCTACGGTTATTATTTATCATTTATAATTATTGTACTGCTAGTCAAACGACATGCAAAAGAAGCTACTAAACGCTTAAGTTCAACCTGTCAAGAACAAGTTTAATTGAACTATTGCAGAGGTTAATCCTAGTCATAAATTATCTGACAGCGAATAGAACGCTCTTTTTTTTTAGAAAACAGCGGTCGTATAATGTCTATTTTCCTTGCTGTGCAGTTCCTCCCGGCACGATTCATTTAGCTAGGGACAAGTCTTAGGGAGCATTGTCGATTTAAGCCACCTTTGATGTAAACGTAATAGCGGTGATAAAAACGGTAATAACAAATAAATAGTACTAGAATTGTGCTATTTTGGGCAGCGCTCTGTCTGAACCAATTGGATTAGTGTCCAATGGCAAAGTCAAGAAGCTTATCGTGTATTTAAGCTGATGATCAACTGGGCAGCTTTAGTAGTACAACTTTCAAGCGGTAAAGTGGCTCGGAAAATCATTTTAAATAAGCTTGGTGCCGCTTAGCAGTTTCTCCTGTATTGACTTTAACGATATATAGAAAAATGTAAAAAATATAACCTTGGCAACATTTTTAGAAATTTCATTTCAAGCCAGTGCACCGGTGGGTCAACAATTAAAGTTAATGTAGAATCGTTAGTTAATTAATTAACAATTAATTAACTAATGATTCTAAAAAAGTTCAATATTAATTAATGAACAAAACAAAAATGCTAAGATCAACGTTGCTTGTACTAGAGTTACCTCGCTGCTCTGATGTCTAGTAGAAACAATGCAAATGCGCCCCAACCACTTCTGACAGGTTTTTGACGTAAATATTAAAAAAACATGTGCGATATACGTGTGTACCTTTACGAATGCGTATAGACACAGTTAAGCTTGCTATGGCCGTCTGCTTATTATACACAAATAAAGTAAAAAAAGATACAAATGTAATGAAATGATGATAACCCTGAAAACCTCTCCTATAAAAACGACAGCTATGAATCAGCCCGAAAGATTTGGAGTTTGAACTTTCTTGCAAAAAAATAAACTCTTGTGAAGTTATCACCTTCAAAGCGAACATCGAGAAACGGCAAAATAAAGGAGCAAAAGGATTAACTGTAAACCCTGTGCTTACCAACCCTTTCAGCGTTAAAAACGTTTATAGGTTTATCTTTATTAAAATTTAGGTTTTACTCTTTATTCGGTCATCTGTTGGCAGTCTTAACATTAAGACATTTATATTATATATTATCATTGCTAAATAAAATAGCGCGCAAAACAGGTCCCTTCATCATCTTTGTCGTCATTCTCATCGTCTCGTTTCTCCCGTGCTTTTGTTCTTGCTGTTTTCTTTTTCGTTCATTCTCCGTAATACGATTCTTTGCAGTGATTTGTTTATATTATTATTACCATTTCATTTTATTATGAGATTTTCATTTAAGGATCCTCATGCCACAAAAACCTCGAACGTGGCAGCGATTGTTTTAAACGCGCTCCAATTCCACATCTTCTTTTTTTCCTCTGCTCAACGCAGTAGAGCAGACGACGCACCTATTTCTTAGGGATAGAAAAGCGCCAGGGACACAACACTTAATAATTTACATAGAGGGAAGCTGCGACGAACTGCCCTACCACAGCGCTAGGCTATCGGCGGTGGCCCATGGAGGTAATCAGTATTGCCGTAGTCACCGCCTCGCGCAGAACGAGGCGCTTACACGGCCATATGTAGCGTATCTATTTGTTTCTCCTTCTTTATCTTTATCTCTTGATTTTTGCTTTCTTTCTTTCTTTCCCTCCAAGATCTTCAAATTCTTTCGATTTTTCTCATTCAAGCTTTTTCCAATCCTACAACCGCGTCGTATGTAGCGACGGTGTTGATGATATCATTTAACTCTCGGCCGCTGTTGGCGCTGCTGCAGGAGTGGGCCGACGCAGATTGGGTCGAGGCCGGTTATTCGCGAAAAGCGCACCGCGTTGCCTTTGTCGAGGTCGTGAAGGTCCTGATGTTGTTGCGGGACTCTCGGTCACCTCCGCATCGCCAGTTTCCTCAACCTATGACAAATAACAGTTTTACCTTAGCTATTTAAGTAAGCTCGTAGCTGTATGTCCAACACAGTGCAGTACGCTCTATATAGAGAAAAAAACTAGAAGAGCGTCTGAGAAGCTGGTACGGTCCTCATCAAATCTTATCTATCTGCCTAGTTGCGGTTCGGAGTTGAATATATAGGAAAACTGACGCAAAGCCTTTTTAGCTCAGTGCATTTTTTTTAAAGGATGTACACAGAGTCTATAAAGGCAACCTGGAGTTAATTTTTAATGATTTGAAGTTTGATAATAACCGTTTTTTCCAGTAAGTACAGGAGACTGCAGTGTAGTCCTGAAATACCTAAGTTAACTGCTACTAATAGAAAATAAATAAAAAATTTGCAACACACTGCTACAATCGTATCAAATAAATATACGAGAAACGTTTTCAGTAAATGATATAGTCGTGAATAACAAATTAATATATCGCAAAAGCACTTATACGTTGTAAATATCGGTAGAGAATGTATCAAGTTCCTATGAAATTTGGCCTGACCTCTCATCAAGTATAGGCTGATTAACTAATTATACCTTTGTTTCTTCAGTCCTGGCTACAGGAGCTTCCGTCTTTGGAGCCTCTTCTTGACCTGTTTTGTCCTTTTCCTCACCAGCTTCGATTGTCTCTTCTTGCTGCTTCTTCACTATGAACGAAATATACGATCAGTCATAATTAGGGTATTAGTTATAATACTAATAATACAATTAATTATAAAAGAAGGAAAAAGAAACTCAAATGAAGTCATATGATATCTACAGCAACTTTTTGGCTACTGCCAGCAAAGGTGAATAAATAAAATTTTTTTTATTTAATTAAGATTTCTACATGGTATACATTTTTTTCTGTAATGTATCTACGCAATTAACACAAAATAGAAAGAGAGAATCAGTTCACTTTATACAAGTTCAAAGATCAGTCTGTTTGATAGAAATTTAGACGGAACAGCGATGCTTTAAGTGGCGACTTAAAGTTCGCGGTATATAAATTATGAGCTATCGGTCGAAGTAAACATTAACCATACTTAAAGAATAACACGTCGAGCTTTTTTTACCGAAAACCAGAATGAAACCTTTTTATACCGTTCATTGTTCCAATTCCACTTGGAAGCAACTAACGATTAGCGGTAAAGATACGGCGCCTATAAATTTTACTACACCAAGTCTGACGCTGTTTTTGTTCAAATCCAGAGTTCTCTAAAACTTTATCACGCAGTTGTTATTACAACTATAGAAAACTAGACAGAATTCAATCAAAGAATAACTATTTACCTTTTTAGGATTCGCCGAAAATATATTCGAAATTATACGTTTTAAGGCGTTAACACTTGGATCGATTACTTGAAGAGACAAGTTTTCGATTTTTTTTTTTAAACCTTTGACCTGTTTCGGCTTGAAAATGATATATAACGTGCGCGTCGCGTAAAATCAAAGGAAATTTACTCTGAAGAACACAACAAAACGATCGCAATTATTTATGACGCATATTCTTCACCCCTGTCTTATTTTTTGTCCCCTTTTATACCACTTCCTTCATTTTGTCCTTGTTTCTATAACACATTCGCCGCTCACTATTTCTAACGCGCTAAGACACGAGATCGACAACATCAGTACAATAGCCTTAGAAGAAACTACACCAGAAGCGGCCGTTATAGTTGCTGCAACCGTAGCAAGCAACATGCTGCGGGAAGGTCTACCTCCCCCAACTCATTGCACCAGGATGTTGCCGAGCGGGCCTCAAGGACACATTAAGAGCTCTCAATCTAACGACCTATCTCTATTATGGATCGTAATAATATATGATGGCTGTCAGGAGAGCAAGCATCAACAACGAAGAGGGCTAATGATACCTCTGGGGATTGGCTTAGTTGAGAAAGAACCACCGACAACGAAAGGAAACGACTGCCATCTCGCCGAAAGCTAGCGGCTTCTTTCTTTTTCAGACTCTCTATATGTCGTGGCAAAGTGAGACTAGCTTGTTGTTTGTGTCCATTCTGTATGCTCTACCCCGTAACAATATGATGCTATGACGAAAACAGCTCCCTTACAAATTTCCTCATTCAGTACATGCGTAATAACATACAATTAGCGACGGCAAGGTATAGACAAATTGTGGAGTTGTATGATATCACTCGTTTTATGTCTAAGAGACTGACGCTCACCAGAGTATAACAAAAAAAGTATTATTTTTAGAGGATGAGGCTAACATCGTACCTGGTCTTCTGCCAGGCCTTGGCCGAGGTCCTCGAATTCCCTGTCCCTTTCCAAAGAGGCCGCCAGCGGTTCCTCTTGTGGGAAGGGGCTTCTTCGTTGGTGCTGTGGTTGTGGTTTCTGCACTGGAAGCTGCCGGTGCTTGGACGGTTGTTCGTTTTGAACCACGACGCGGGCCGCCTCCGAAACGCTTTCTGGTAGGCTTCGTTTCCGTATCGGATGCAGCCGTCGTTGTGGAAGATTCGTCTCTGTTCTCTTCGGTGTCATCTTTGGGTGCTTCCGTTGAAGGCCTTCTTCGGCCTCCGCTCAGCCGAGATGGTCTAGTGGGACGTGGTTTTCGCGACACCGTAGTTCTCTTTGATGGAACATTAGTCGTTGTTGTGGATGTTGTTGTAGTTCTCCTTCGAGATCCCCCAGAAGGCCTTGGAGGACGAGTTCGGCGGTTTCCAATACCCTTTTTAGGCGATGCCTCGGTGGTGGACGTCGTCGAAGGCTCCTCGGTAGTTGTAGTGGTAGTCGTTGAAGTTGTCGTTGACGTAGTAACTGTCGAAGTTGAGGAAATTAATGCAGGTTGGCCAGAAGGAACGGAGACGGCGTCAGAGTTGAGTCGGGCCCCGGATGGAGCCACAATATGGTCGGTATCTGCCGATTCACCAACGGCTGCTACTGAAATGTTTTATAGCAAATTAAAAGGGACAAGATTCAAAATTGGTCTCGGGCGAGATTAAGTTAATAATTAACGGCAACGTATTATTTATTTGCAAAATGTAACCGACAAATGGACTTAAGTAACAATACCAACTGGTTACAAACATATGTACAGGATAGATAACAGTAATTATTTTATTTATTAAAAATTTCATTTTGAATAGTTGGTCATCTACTTACGAAGTATTCGAAATAAGCAAAGACAAAGTGTACTTAAGTAGAGATTTGTACATATCATACAAACTTCGAATCAACTTACGGGTGGATGAAGCAGTTGCCGTAACTACGCTTTCCTGCGAATTAACCTTCAAGCTAGGTGTGGCTGTTGATGAGGTCGTGGCACCGCTAAATTGCGACAGTGACGCGCTGCTCGAAACTGTCTTAGGCTGGAAACGAGTCGACGGCGTTTTGTCGACGTTGTCAAACGAGTCTAGGGAATCGACAGGCTGTTCCTTTGCGGTATCGTTTTTTCTATCATCATCATAATAATAGTAATAATAGACGACATATTCTTCTTTCTTTCCATCCTTGTCTTTTGTCACAGTTTTTTGTACGACCTGAACAGGCTTCTGATTTCCAGATTGACCGGCAGATTTTCCCTATATAAAGAACAGCAATAAACATGCTATGTAAAGAAGGTCAAGGTGTGTTTACAAATGTGACCTTCCTCCAACGTATTATTACAACTGTTGCTCGTAAAACATAATTTATTAATTGTGCAGTAAAAAGTGGTGCAGTCATTGAATCGGTGACCCACGTCAAATCAGCTTTTTCACGACTGGTACGCCATACGCGGCCTTTCTCTGTCTCTACCTCATTTTCTCTTCTCTTTGCCACTTTAGCGCGGAGACCGACGTCCTCATTTGGACGACAACGGGAAGAGCACAGTAAGCGAATGGGTAAAATAGGGGGTGGCCGAAATCGAAATTCGGAACCCCATCCCAACTGCTTGCCTCGTAAGGTCGTAACATGCGATGTCGATATTGGAACAAAATGAAGGGACTGAGCCAAAACCAGTAAGTCCAGTGATATTGCGAATACAGTAAGCCGGATGCGATTTAAAAGATGTAACGAAGAACAGAGCGATCACTGTTCAGAATGATATGAAAATAATTACCTGTCTATCGGTGTTCTCGACCGATGATGTTGACGACACGCTCATATGGCTCTTCTGAACGGCCGGCGTCGATGTTTCGATAGCAGAGGTGGCCGAGAACGGATGCTGAGTCGCGGCCTGAGGGATCAAGCAGTCATTAGTATCGCTAGCGCTTAAAGCCTTTAAGCAGGACCTATGTAGAAGGACAGGTTGAAGGAAAAGTGCCTGACGTCGACTGCTGGGGTCGTTCGTCACGCGTTGCGAGGTTTATGTCAGATCATACGCCTCATTTCTTGCTTGCTCGATTCCCACAAAGTCCAAAATTATCAGTCGTAAGCTCCGTCATCACAACGATCTTGGTATAAGTTCTGTGCTATACCTCTCCTCGTTGTCAATGTCGGTAAAATAATAGGCACTATTGTTGATTCTTTATTGTACTCTTCGCTCTATTAGATAAGTTACCTTCAACTTATCGAGGTCAAAAATGCATAAACGAATAAAAATGTGCTGCAAAAGTCTATGAAACGTTCGTTCATTTTCATTGTGAATCAACATACGACATGCGAAGAAAGTGTCGGGTAGGAGAGTTCCTCGTAACGACAATAATCATATTCGTGCGTAATGCTTACTGTAGTCGAATGGAAAGGCATTACGGCACCGAAGTGTAACGTAGTGTTATTGCAATTTTTATTATAAATCCGAACTTCGGTTATAAAGAGTCTTGGATTTATCCCAAGTGCGTATATATGGCGTGCATATGCGCGTTTCCTTTACTGTTCTACGGCCTACGGTTATAAGTAAGGCTAATGCACACACCTGCTAATAGTGGAGCTACGAGCCATTATTACCAGCCAGGACCGCCGGCGTAAACATAGCAGGAGCATTTAAACTCGATCAACTATATAACAGTTGTTAAAGAATATATACGTGGAGAATGTGAGCCTTTGACTGCCCAAAACCCTCGCTCTTCGGCGTTTTTATTCTCCTACCAAGTAGCCTTCGCCGACCATCAGCAAACAGCATATAAATTTGTCATCATCGCTTATCACCATCCACAAATTACTGGCATTCTCCTTAACTGATAAAGAACGCACAGCGCTCTCTGCCTGTATACCTTGTCCGTTTCACTCTCCCTTCATCGTCTTCTTCTGTTTACATACACGACACGTTTCTGCTAGCACTTCGTACGCTGTTTACCTCTGTGGCTGTCGTGGTTGTGGATGGTCTAGAAGTTGTTGTTGTTGATGTTGTTGTCGTTGCTGTGGTACTTCGGACCGCACTTGTCGGCGCCTCGTACTCCTGCAGTTGTTGTTGTTGTTGTTCATATGAATACTCGGAGTCATCGACATCTTCCTGTGGGACAGGATGTTGAGGTACGTGTCTTTGTTGTTGAACTGGAACGCTGGCAGTTGGCGCCTGGTAGTCGGTATAGTACTGGTTGGGATATTGTTCCTGATACTGTTGATACTGGTGGGGGCCTCGAACCTAATAATCAAATCATCGTGTTCGCGTGCGACGGGATCGGACGTAACGGTACGGTAGTTGTTGCGTTACTACTGTGCTACTATGTTTAAACACATGTCAAATATAATCACATATCGAATGCGTATATAATACTATGTATTACTATGTGCATTATTATGTATACTTACCACAAATGATAAGTGATTGCAGCCTTAGTATCTACCTACAGTAATTTAGGCGTATTAACGGTAGAACACGGTATCCATGTGTATATACATATATATATATATATATATGGTGCTTTACACCTCTCTTAGGTTCTAGTCTAGTTTATACAAAATGTACGAGAACCGTAATTTGCGTAGTTGCGTGATAGCTGTTGGGACGCAAGAGTGATTCTCGGTGCTTAGATGTGCTGTTCGTTGGGCTGCTGCTATTTTTATCGAATCGTTTTCGTAGCGAAAGCATTAGCTTGCAGCGAGCTTTGCTCAGGTGCCGCAATGACTCCCCGCAGACTGATTTTTCTTGAGGCGTACAGCATTGCCAAAGGTCTCAACGAGTCTGTTTCCGCACGCCGCTCGCCATCGGCAAATCCCCAGGCAGCTTTGTATCCTCTCAATTCTTGAAGCTTTTCCTCAAGTAGAGTGTTGTTAAGACTGCTAAGTCTTACTAGCATTTCTGTCAATGTTATGCTTGTACTTTCTCTAAGGAGAGCGAGAATGCATAAGCATCGTGAGAATATTACGGCAAAAGGATCCCCAAAACAAAGAAAAGATCTTTGCTATGGAGAATACCAATTGTTAGGATGCTCGTTCTGCAGCCGATTATTAATGTTATTCTCATTGAAATCCAAAATTTCACTGATATGGTTAATTATACCTGATATTCGAGAATTTTTTGGCAAACCTTTCTACAGACCGTATGAACCGATTGTTTTTTGGCTATCCCCTCACGAAAGGGCGTTCGTACGTCATGTATAATAGTTTCCAGGAAAACAGAAAGCCCAAAAGTTCACCCCCCCACCCCTCCCCCTCCCCCTCCCCCTCTTCACACCCTCTCGATCTGTGCTAATTTTATGTGTCTCAAAGCTATCTTTTTGATGTGTGCTTTGTTTCTAGTCGCACTAAATCAACTTTGCTCGTCGTCTATGAGTTAAAATTAATTATCACTGTAATATAAGGAATAACAATGAAGTTTCTTCACTGTTGTTTTTTGATTCTGTTTATTTTACCTATGTATCGTTAAGAAAACTCCTGCAAGCCTCATGAACATTTAGTTTCCTATTATCTGAGAGGTAATAAAACCCGTTCTTTTAAAGGGATCACATGAATTACTGCACTGCTGAAAATGCCATAATTTACGTTCATAAATACGGAACCTATTCCGTGTAAGAAACTTTTTTTGTGTAAGAAATGTTTTGCCTAGACTATCACAATAAGTATCCGTGTCATAAAAAATCAAAGCTAATGTAATTCAAAGAAAGCAAAATGGCGAAGAAGAGTTATTGAAACAATTCTGACCATCGCACCGATCTGTTGAAACGCCCAAATTCAATATGCGGTTTGATATAACTATCATAGATTTTATTGATACGAGAACGATGCGACATTTTGTGCATTAAACATTTTTCCTTTTGTTCATAAACTCTACTTACTCAATTAGGCCGTTTCTACTGAATTAAAATATACTTACAACATAATTACAGTACAATTTTATCGCCTCGAGGAAAGCCGCAATGTCATTCTGTACTCTATGGCATCTAGCGTTAAGCCGCTTATTACGGAAAAATAAAGCAGAAGCATTGCTTGTACTCAGCTAATAGCATTTCTATGATAATATCACTACTGTTTTTTTATGTAGCAGAAAAATAGCTGTGTACCCGTCTTATATAATAAGAAATTCTGAATAAGATAACGGCCATGAAGGAACCGTTTTGATTAATACCAGCGATTCATATCACACTGTTCGTCTACCGAGCTTTCTCAATAGAACGACTAGCAGTCAGGCGAATGTAGTTCTTCTAACCTCAACTGTCGCTTCCTCCGCTATAACAACGCATAGTTACGGCACCCACTAGTTTGACAAACATGTTTGTTTTGTTACTTAGCGGTAGTCGCAGACCCTTTACCAGAAGGTCGAAAGCTAATGATAGACATACGTCAAGATGATTCCGCTATGTGCTGAAAGGTTTGCATTGACACGGCACAAACAAAAAACGCGACAATATCGGGTTCCAAAAACCAAAAAACAAGTAGCAGAACTAACGAAGACGAACGACACAGAACGACAAATATTCCTTTTCAATGGTGGTTCAGTTTTATGCATTATATCTAGGTCGTGGCCTGCCAGCGCACTGGCTGCGTGCTGTCGGTTGTCCTACAAAAAAGTAGCCATCGATTATACCATAAAGAAAAATGGTGTTCATTAGAATCGAGCACGATAACAGATCGACATGGATAATTAAACTGTGATCACAGACCAATGGGTGACGGCTGACATCTAAACGATGTGTCAGGGAACGAATAACGGAACATGTCAGAAGCCAGGTCTGTGCGATACTTGTGCATGTGTATGTTATCAAGGGTCGACTGTGTGGACATTCTTGATTATAGAGCACAATCTAGCCAGCCATTAGTGAGAAGTATCGAACTAAAAATATACCTAGGAGTCGCTGGGGAAATCCTTCCATTCGGATGCGTGAATACATCTACAATTAAATTTCAAATAGGGTATTGACATCCTCTGCGAGCTAAAATCAGGATCAATTTCGGATTTCGAGAAAAATGGTATTGTTCAACGTCGGTCAAACCCACACCAAATAGCACAGAGGCCTATGAAGCTACATTAACTGTCTGAATAAACAACAGGCGTTGTCCTCTACTTGTATTTAGGCCCATTCTAAATTAGTTCTAAAGCAACGTTCGGCACATTTTTAAGCTTGAAGAGCACCCTTTTTTCCGAGTAAGCAGTTATATCGTACAATGGACAGGAAGTAGAAACCGCTGAGGCGTCACTTAAAGGAGGACTGAGAAGACAATCTCAAAGTAATTATGATTATTTTCGCTAGATAAATAAGCAAGGTTGGTAAGTTTTATACGACCCTCGTTAACTCTTGCTTGTCTATATAACTATGTCCAAAATAATCCTATCGCGAAATGTGAAATGTAAAGGTTTGGCCTAAAAACCCATAAACTCAGTATTTGCCGACGCACCCTTGAAGCCATGGACCAGGTCTTTACAAACAGTTTAAACAAAACGTTCTTTACCATACGATCAGTGTGTCTAAGACGTGTGACTCAGTGGCTGTGTGGTTATCTGACAAACCACTAGTGACATATAAGACAGAACGTGGGATAAAGCGCGCGAAAGATGACGGTCAAGCGCCACATGGGTTGGCATATACTCATCTAAAGGCGCAGATTTTCTACAAAAGCTCTTTCTCAATATAATTCGAGCTCACATAATCATGCTGACATGCGACACTACTGCCCAAAAATAGAAACAAGCGTAACTCCTGGCACCGATATGGTGAAACGGATATTAACGATGAAGCTTTCTGAAATTCGACTTCGGGAAGAGGAATCAGCACCAAATACAGTTTCTTTGACGAATTTTATCTGAAGATTAAGGGAAGTATCTCAAAACGTTCATCCCATATATTTTATATAGCAGATTATGAAAGACGATACAACTTCTTAAGCGTTTGTCAGAGCTTTCTTCGCTATTCGGATACCAAGTGACACACACGCTACGCTCGCTCCAAGATCGTTGCTGACCCTTAGGTTGTCGTTAGTTCTTGAAGAAGTTTCCGATAGACAACAGATCCTAATGAGGTATAACACCTGACTTGTCTCATCGTCTGCGGCCTAGATGGCCTTTTTTTCGATACTCGAGGTTCACACGATCCTGGCTCGTCCGACACAAAAGGCCATTGTGTCATTTTAGCACCAATAAAAAATACCATATTTTTGAGTTCACGTGATTTACCGACCTGTTGGTATGGATGCAGCTGTTGCGGTTGCTGATATATCTGTTGGGTCTGCTGCTGCTGCTGATTTGGAGGTAGAGCCCGTACAAATACATTGTAATCATCCGCTCCCTGTGCTTGCGCGTGGCTTGTACCTACAGCGAGAACGAGCACGAAGTACGTTACCCTTTGGTAAGGTACCCTTAAGGTTGGCCGTTTCACCCTTAGTCTGTAAGACAGAAAGACGAAACACTCAAACTGAGCCGTCTAATTTGAACCAGACTGTATACACCAATTTAGAGATAAATCATTAAGTACAAAGATGTTCCTGCTAAGTTTTTTGATTAAATAAGTAGCTGCAGCTTAGTAACTAGTTAAATATAGAATACATATATTTGAAAGAAGTCATAAATTTGAAATCTACCAGGCGTTGTATACAAACTAAAAAGATATAACGAGCGATAGCTGATCTAGGTGATATAAGAGTTCAGGTATGCGTACGGGGCGAACTGCTTTACTTTAGTTTTAATCTATGGCGAACATATTGAACCGTTATCATGAATGAAGCACATTTCGGGAATGTAGAAAATCGACTGCATTTCCTCGCCTTCGGAGCAACTGTTATCCATTTAATACGACAGAATGACCTCCAGACCACTATTTACGAATGCGTGAAGTCGCTTAAGTAATAAGCTCTTTCAACTTAAAGCATAACTTCAATAGGAACATCTGAAGAGTTTTGTGTCTATTATGGTGGATTGTATCAGTTCTGTTAGACACAAATAGCATTAGACAATCATCGATGGCTATGAAATCGGCAATTTCCCATAGCAGAATGACAGGAAGAACTATTGTTTTAAAAATAGTCCACTTTGTATCTACTATTATTGCTCCTCATGCGGAAACGATTTCCACATGTGTGTTCCATAAAATGGATGTGTATTTTCAGAAAGTGCCCATAAAATTGACTATGTGCGTTCGGCTGAAGTGTGCTTCTGACCGCTGAAGGAAGCCGTAAATTGATAATACCTAATAAAGTTTAACAACTCTATGGCGCATATTTTCGGTAACTGGGTTGGGAATTTGAAGTAAATAATTTAAACGGAAAGTTCATCATTTGCTGGAGTAATATAATAAGGAAATAGACAAGTCCTTTAGAAAGTAAGTATTGTGCTTATTAATATTTTCGTTTGGACGTCTGCAGTTAAAATTTGTTACGGTACACCTTAGTTAAGAGGCCTACCTTGTTTCATTCGCTTCAAAAACTTTAACAAAAGTATCGTTGTATCTTTTCAGTTTCTTTATGTTGATTGTGTTTGTCAGTCGAGCTACCTAGATACTTAAACCATTATATTATTAGCCAAAAGCTAACTTAGTTTATCGTTGGTTGTTCTGTTATAGACTGCAGGCCATCCAAAAATAAGGACTTTTATCTTGACATAAATTTCCAACTTCGCTGTTGCTTCACTCGTATACAACCGGCCGTTCACTATTCCGCTGTCTGTCTTTTAATGTCTTATTTTGGCCGTTCTGCCCCCCCCCCCCCGTGTTGTTTTTTGTATAATATTTCTTACGACACCTAAATTGGGACATACTTTGGCGTGCTAACTCGCCACAATAGAACATGTATGCGAAAATAAGTTATCCAATCTTTCTGCATTGAGTGATTCCCCCCAAGATCAAAAGCCTCTTTCTGAAATCGACAGTTTACGTTAATCCCGGCTTTAATGTGGCTTCTGAAAAATTTAAAAAAAGATTTCCACGAGGCAAACCAAAAGGTCTTCAGTAGAGTTTAGATTTAAAGGGCTTAACAATCTATCGAACTTGGTTGTCCAACGTTTAACCTTCTTAGCCTTTGCACTCTTTTACAGCTTTGAAATCTTTTGTTTTTTTTAAACCTTTGCATCTTTGCAATATTTAGTTTTTTATCTACCCAGAATGTAATTCAGCTTCCATTTCTCGGACGTAGCGTACTTGAACGAACCTTTAGCGGATCTATACCTATTACGGTTGCCTGATGCGCTGTTCCTATTAAAACATAATTTTCGGATTAAAGAAGAAACATTTTCCCGATTTAGGAACTAGTTCTAAGCATATGTTTAAAAAGAGCTCCACATGCAAATTGTTATATCAGAATTTTTACGTCGTTTCGACTGTGAGGATATGCATATATATGTATATACAATTTTATCCTATGAATTCCCGGAAATCAGATGTATGTAATGCGCGAAGTTGAGGTGCATTAGAAACCTTCGTACATATTGCTCGGGTTTCTCGATTATTAAGCACCGGTCTTTAATACGAGAATAAGGGTACTGATCTCTGATGCTCTGCATAAATATTATTGTATAAGAAATTTAGAAAAACCTGTATATTGCTTGTAACCTGTACAAATCTGCTCTATGAATGAGGTAAGATGGTTACTCTGAGAAATATTTTCCCTTCTTTCAAGAAAAATTACACTGATTTTAGTTACTTATAGGATCCAACGCTAAGATAGACCTCTACTATAACCTAATTTTTCTACCGTACGCGGCTATTGTTTGTACTCTTTCTTTTGATCCTGTCCTCCTCTGTTCTTTTACTACCGCTTTTTGTACTACGTAGACAACCGCAATGCTATCATACATCATACGGTTACGTTTATATTTACCTGTTCTTCAAATATATCTTTGAATAGTGCTAACTGTTATTTTACCTTTTCAGGCAGCATATGGTCGCATTGCTATAGATATGAGTCTTATTACTATCGTTATTCTCGCCTGCATTTACATTATTACGCCGTACTTATATGTTGCGAATATCAACAAACCAGTATCTCAGGCCGGTTGTACGGTTCTGTTACGGCGGCCGATACCTGCGTTTACACGTTGCGTTGTGCCCCTCATAGACCACTCCCGATCTCTAACATAACACTTCTATATGTATGCATATTCATCTGCTCATATATATAGGCGATGCATGGCTGTCTATAGGTATTGACGTGGCACAATACCGTTGGCTGTTTCACCAGAATCGGCTTAGCTGCTCTGTGCTTGAGCTACTTCTGAACTTCTAAGCCTTTCAGCAGATTGGCAGAAATATTGAACAGGCAGAAGACGTTCGACTGTTGACGCTATACACATAAAATGGGGAAGGTTAGCTAAAAGCTGACGGAGCGCAAGCATATTTTACTGGCTTTATTTCTCAACGTAAGGTACTAACTGTACGCAATAAGATCAAAGTGTTTACTGGAACTGCTTGTATTGCTAAGGGTTGATTGGCATCGTTTTCTGCGTCGCGTCTGTCAAGCTTTCCACCTGCCCCCAACTCGGTCTTCCGACCTCATATAGAATGGCTCTTTCGAAAATGAATTCCACTACGCCACTGATTTTTATAAAAAGAACTTGGCTTTTGCCCACTTGCACGACCGATGAATCCTTGCGCACCTAATCGAAGAATATGCATCCATGACTCTTTTCGTTGCGTCCACGCGGAAGGATCCGCTGTTCTTTATGGAAGTTTTTAGCTCCCCGTGGTATCAAAGCAAAGCGTTACCGGCAGGTTGGTCATCACATCCAAAATATAGCTAGTTACAATGTATTTCTCAGTACCGTACCTGTTGCAGTGTTGGGCTCGGATGTTATTTATTGAGCTTGGTGAAAAGAACAAATTAGAACAAGCAACTCGATTTATTTCGTTATAGGCTGCATATAAACGTCCAATACGTACGTAATACGACAGAGCTTTATACCTGTTTCACACATACATTTATCAATTGATCTTTAGTACTTAACGCGCAACACATCTCAATTTGTATATCATCATTTAAAGAAATGACTGACTCCTGGAGGATGGACGGATGACATCGGACGCACGTGTCATTCGATGTCACTTTGTGGTGTCTCTGAATATCATTGTCTGGGGTATCAATACTGTCTAGCCACGGGGATATGACACCTGATTGACAGATATGTTGCAGAAACAATTTCGACTGATAGCCTGGTCGATGTTGCTTGTCCAACTCTGATGGGGTGATCGCAGCGCTCGTGGGTGTGACTGGAGTACTGAAGTGGTAAGGGAAGTCTACTTCGTATAGCAGAAAGGAAGTAAACCGATGGGCTATGCGGCGTATACAATGTGAGCACATATACTGTGTCATATAGAAGAGGTGGTACAAAACGACGAAGATCGAATCCTGCGGTGGGGCCGAAACCATTGCTGCCCGGCAGGATCGCCTTAACCCGTAGACCAATCAAATCAACGTTGGCAAAAAGGCATCATCAATAAAGCATTAGCTCATCTACTGCTAAGTGAAATCAGAATTTGAATGAAAGCCAAATAAAATATGAGCAAAACATGAAACCAACTTTATTTATTATATATAAGCATAATAAAAGTCAGTGATTTGTTGAACTATGAGAGGTTGTATCTTGTGTCGTAATCCACCAGACTGGGCATGAACTGCATGCAGGCGGTGATTAAGTAGACAATCTGATGTATGTACTTAAAGTGAAATTTACGCGATTAAGGTGTAACTTTAACTTATATAAACATTTGAAATTTTATGTCCGCTACTGCCATTAAACACTGCTTATGGCGGCTGGCTTCAGCATGAAACAAAGTGTGTCTATGTACAGCTTCCGGTGTAGACCGCTTCATGTATCGGGGATTTTAGCGAAGAAACCTGTTGTCACTCTGTCTACACGAGGACACCTTAAACCTAACTCATCACATATTCAAGTCTTCTTTAGTAAAATAGTGGAGCATAATAAACAGGTCATTAAGGTCAACTCTGCAGGTTTCCTAATGGCTCAGCCCCTACCTAGTAAATCATGTGGTAACCTCAAAGTAACTTCATAAAACAAAATTAGATTGGTCAGGCAAGCACAGAAACAGAAACCAATGTATATTTCGCCAACAGAAGCAAAAATACCTTAAAGGGTACAAAAAAGTTTTCTGATGATAAACAGCATTGAAAGCAGCGACACCTTTGTGTATAATCGCTCCAGGCTTCCAGCAGCCCAATCGAACACCTTCAAGTTAAGTAGGACGTGATACAAACTTGTCAAAACGACGCTTTAAGATACAATCCGTCAATAGGCTGCGCCAAGTAAAATCGGGCGAACTCAGTGTTTTATATTAGCTTTATGTTGTTTATTAAACAGAACCACATCTATACTCAATATCATGATCTAACTAATATACTAAAGATGGCCTATCATAAATATATAAGCGCAGGTTCAGCTTAGGTAAGCAGGTACGCAAAACGAACTAAAGTAAGTGGAGAAACTATGTAATGGTTTAGACGAAGTGCATCATCGGTACTAACATATGGCCGTACTCGAACGTTTCTTTTTTTTTCTCTTTACAGTAGTAGTAGTAGTAGGGATAAAACCCGGCCTTTTTTCTGGAATAGCAGAACAAATTACATGCTCTAAACAATGAATATTGACATTATTACCCCAGCGTCGAACGTAAAATAGTACAGTGGTCAGACATCCCTAATGAAATGCGTGTTATGGCAGCTTGTGGCAGAGCTGCTTGATGGTAGAAAAATTGTGAACGGACTCACTGATGGCAGCCAAAGTGTCATTATAGATATACATAGACCTGTTTTAATAACGTTGTTGATAATAATGGGCGACACCATTGGCTGTCCGGCTAGTTGAAGGAGAATATCAATGTAACAGATATATCTTTGTGGATTGTTGCACCTTGCTTCTGAGTACATTTTTTTTCTTTATTTGATTGACATTCTTGCTTTGGAAATGAGCCAAGATAAGGCCTCGTTGCTTAATTCATACGACGAACGATAGCATATATTGTGATACCGATGACGAAAAGAATGATACCGCAAGGCGACAGATTTGTTGCCCACTGGCTTTTCCAATCAAGTTCTTTTTTCTGAAAAATTATTGTTTTATATTTTTGTTTGTTATCAGCTACTATATCCTTTTAACGACGTATGTGAGTCTACGAGTAAGCCTTTGGTACAACACTGGAGAGCCTTACTATTGGCTACACCGGACGTGTGCTGCTATCGTGCGTCCCTTAGTGCCAACTTGTTCTTCACAAATAGAGACGCAAAGTCTGTTTTTAATATATATATATTTAGATACATATATATTGATTTCTACCTGCAGTGTGTCCGTCCATACACGTCTATTTGGGGGTGGCTGGAAACCGACTCAATCCACGTAAGTGGAATAAATGTTGGCCGAAGGCCGGCTTATTCTAAAACTTGTCAGATTTAACACGTCAACCGAGGCTTTCGACTTCTGGCGGCGTATCGACACCTCCCCTCATACATTTCAGGATAAGCTAGTCATCTCGACCCAAGTATGTAGAACTGTTGAGAAAACCGGGCAAACCCCACTCGAACTCGAATGCGGAGACCAACCTAGCACGTTTTTAGGCTCATAGAAGCCGAGGTAAATCAACACGCGACGCCTGTTTTCGAGCCAATGGCATACGCTATTTGGGATAACAGACAACGTTCCTATGCATTAATAAGTGCTGTTTTTTGTGTTTCTGCCGAATGTGCTTTTTGCTGAGAAGAAATTCACTGATCGGTAAAAATAAGGATACGCTTGTCGTTTTGCCGTAGACCTTCGGTCAGTGTGTTTGCCTACGAAATTTCAAAAGATATGAGCTAATGTAAGTTTGAAACCAAATGTAAATGTTTGTTTCGCGCTGGGAGTCAGCTGACTGAATAAGTGCTTAATGGCAATATTGAACGTACAATTTGAAACACTCAATGTTTACACCTTCGGTCGGTGGAAGTCCGGCTCCCTTTGTAAAAACGCTGCGAATTTTTAGGGCGTAAGTGCAATATTTTTTTTTGTAACACGCACATAGTACTATGTACAATTTACCTAACCCCGAGCGCGAATAAAAATAGCAAAATGCTTTTAACATGCCACCGAAATCTATTGCGGGACGTCCCGTGCACTTCGATACGGCCTCTCATGAATTAATATTGACCACGCTTACGTAACAAACTCAAAATGGAGCGTCTAGATAAACCTATATCCCATACCTAGTAATATGTATTCATTCCATGCGTACAATCGCAGCCAGTAGTTTATACAGCAAAGGCCAACTGTTGCAGGTCTTTACTGTCTAACCAAATTTGCTATATCCGCGTCTATGCCAGCTGCTGATTAACAAATAATGATATTTTTACAGGTTCCTTTCAATATATTGTTGAGTATGAAGGAAACGATCGTAAAAACATACGCAGTGCAGGACATACGGATGCTTTCGGTGGAGTTGCTTGTACATAGAATAAAACGAAAGAATTCAGCTGAATTCGGTTTCATTCTTCTACTGAATCCCACTAGGTTATGCGTGGAAGACAATATCGGTCAAAAGGCCCTTCAAGCTCATGCGAAAAAGGATTCGAGTGAAGTACAATAACAAACAGTTTATAGGCAAAGCTTCGCTTTGTTGACATATCCGTTCAAATGAAAAATAACCTTCATAACATTATTCGCAGTACATAAATGTTTAGGCACACAATTAAAAACACTTTTTTTTTTTTCGAAAGCTATTCGCCTTGGCACCGGAAACTATTTCACAATGGAAACAAATTGGAGTCTTCTTACGTTCGATTCTTACCAAGGTGGCGGGCCCTCTTGGCCCTACGTAAAAGGCTTGCGCATCGGACAAATTCATTAAGGGCAATGGCTCTTCTTGTGTACACTTCTATTTTAAGTATAATCTATATGATGGTTCTTGCTAACTTAGGCCTTAAATAAACTAATTTTTGTATTTCGATCATTTTTCTCAAAAATAGGATTTTTCAATAGGTGCAAGGAGCTATAGTAAATCGACTTTTCCTACTCAACTTAGAAATTTGCATTAAGGTCAAACCATAACGTACAGAGATATTATGAAACAAAATCAGCTTTACTATTACTACTAATACAGCTATTAAATTTGATAGTATATCTATAGTGATTTTTATTGCAGTGTTAATTACATATATATACATATATGATAACAACATGTGATTTTTCCCCATGGCGCAAATGGTCAAACGTATTACCGTTCTGCCCAATACATTGCTAATAATGGAAAGCTGTTGATTCATTAATATTACCAAGCATTTCATTTTTGGCTTTCAAATGTTCGATTGGTTTCCTGGCGTAGACCTTTTCTTCAAGGTATCTCCGCGAAAAAGGCTATTGGTATCAAATTTGAGGAACAGGCGATGCACTCTACAGGGGCTCTTCATCTAGTCTATCTGTATAAAAGATTCTCATCAAGTATACTTTTACCTTACGACGATAGTGTGCAAGTCCTGTTAGAATTAAAATTTTGAAAAAACACAGACTGTTGTCAATTGGTATCAGTTTAATCAAAGTAGTTGAACTAATCTTTTGATTAACCTGATAAAAAAAACTTATGTGATGCTTTCGTGTAGCATTTGGATATAGGAATAAGTGCAATGAGATTGATTAATTATTCCATTTAGTCTGAATGTAGCTCCATTGCTCCGGAGATTTTCTCCAAAAGCTGTGAATCGTATTCGAGCTTGGCCAACATACCATTCGCCAAATCGTTTAGTTCGGTGCCGATCATCTTCATTGACCGTACGTGCCATTGTTGGAATACAACTTTTTCTTCTATTTACAACGTCCTACGATGCAGTGGGCACTTGATTTGCCGATGCCAAGCTTATGGCTAGATTTCCTCACAGGTTTTTTAGGGTGTTTCGCCATAACCTTTCAGTACACCTTCTTGGCCGGTCAAGCTTTTTGGTATCCTAATTCTTTCGAAAGATCTCTATGAATATCCTAAACGAGTCCATTTGATTCAAAGTTATCCCTTATCCGAGTAATTGTAAGTCGCTTGGATGGCTCTGGCTAAGGCTCCTCGCGATATGATACCTATTCTATATTTTGATACTTCCAATACCATTTTGGAATAATTTTTTTTAAAAAATTAATTTTGGCCTACTAAAGCTCGAAAAGAAAGCACAATCAGAAACGTATGACCTGATAAACAATGTATATATACATTTCTATGTATGAATGGGAATATGTAAGCATAACTGCAATGATGTCGTTGCAATTCTTGAGATGAACAAATGACAAGAACAGCATTTCAGATACGCCATAGGCAATAGAGAATTTCTCAGCAGAGGATAAAACAGTGTAAGTTTAATACGGTTACGTTCAAAGTTAAAAATGGTGTCGAAGAACAATGCTAGCTACAGATGCTCCGCCTAATGTTTGCCGGTACATTATTGCCCCCTCTATCTGACGGTAGTGTGAGTCTACTATTTAGGTGGAAGCGGATCCTTAATAATACAAAGCTATCTTGACCTAATCAATGATGCGCAACGAAACAATTGTAACCGGACATTGTTGTCTCTATGGGTCAGTCGGGGTGCCTCACTGCAAGCTTAGCTATAGAAAGAGGTAAGCCCTTCTTGCGAAACACATCGAAATACTCATGTTTTTTCCGAATATACAGCTAGTTTAAAGTGTCCTCCAATTTTGAGCTGTGCCACTATCTTAATAATACTAAAAATACGGATACATTGTACCTCGTCAACTGACTCCGACCTCGCTAAATGCCACTGATTTGCTGAGAAAGAACAATGTCGAAGCCGCGAAGAAGATGAATTAAGATATAAACAGCTTCGGCTCTATAAAGGCGTGTTTCTATAAAAAAAGTTTCTAAAGTTGATGTTTCACGATCATCATGCCCCTCTCTCGAAGTTACATAGGCTTGCAAGGTAAGTTATCAAAAACTATCTCCACGAAATTCCTTGGGTGGCTAGTACAGCCTCATTAATTTTCAATAACAGAAATAGGTTTATCGTAAATCTTACGTCTAATATGACTCGCTAATTTTTTCGTTCGTGTCATTGGCTTTTGGTGAAGTTGGGAAATGTTAATACAGTGACACAACTGCTCCAGAACCACTCGAAGCGATCGCTCAGTTGGAGATGCTTGCTATAAGGACGCCATTTGTCACATGCTCATATAGTAGCCAACTGAAAAGCTTTGAAACAGTAGCCCACCTGCGAAGTTCAGCTACAACCCAGTCAATATGGCTTACTGATATTTAACAAATAAGCAGAATTTCGTTTTACTATAGCAAGCTATTTGTACCCGACATAGCTGGCGCTGGAAACCTCTGCTTACCCTGGGACGTGCCAATAGGACACAGGAAAATATATTTTTGTACCTAGACTGTGTAACGAAGCCTTCTTTCGCATAAGTTTTCGACGATCAATACGAACCAGGTTACGAATTACCGGCTTTTAGCTGAGTTAGGTAGCAACGTTACGTGCACCGTGCTGCAAATTAGCTTATCTTAAAGGTACTCAAAAATGGTATTGCTGTTCACAATCCACGCACCGCTATTTTACTAACTTGATAACTTTTCAACGTTCAGAAGGTGTGCTAGGAAAAAGCATGTGTTTTGTCCGGGCTCCAAACAGGCTCTGATACATTACAGAAGTTGTCATTGATTGTTTTTCATTAGTTTCATTAGTCTAGGCCCGGTAGTACTCCATATGAGCAATGATCAAATAGATACGGCCTTTCATTGTTAACAACTTAAGATTTAACAATATCCTTTGTGAACTGTGTGTTTTTTTCTCCTAATCGTTAACGTTTAAACAGGGACGATTGTCTATAAGTAAGTTTTAATCCGTCACGATGATCGATGACACCTGTGTCATTTAAACCGAGAACGTGCCTTGCGACATCTGTTTACAGCCCCGAACAACAAGATAACATTTCAACAGTGTAGTGGTTAATTAAGTAGGAAAAGCAGAGCGGTTAAAACAAATGACAAAATATATGGGATCTGTTCGGTAATTGGTTATTATATGCATCAGTAATCGAGCTTTACTTCCAGCCATAAATGTCAACAATACGTATCCCACACTCACACTTTCTACTAGTTCGAACACTGCCCTTTCCCCCAAGCTGTCTTTTGAAGTTATTACGATTATTTTTTTTGAAAATCCACCTCGAACCCACTTTACGCTGCTATACCTAAATACGCAGCGTAGATAAGATCGAATAATGTCCACTCGCAAAATCTAACTTGAGTACAACAAATACCAGCTATAATTTACGTATCTTTAGATCATTCAGCAGATTTGATCGATTAAAATGTACTGGCTAGCAAATAAAATTTCAGTTGATTGTTAATCACGGCCCATAGCACCTTAGCAGACGACATAGCTTTAACTTTTATATATA
>NW_019211454.1:55091862-55152727 GCF_002443255.2 Varroa destructor | reverse complement strand
TATATATCTATCGGGATTCTAACCATAAAAGGGCTTAAAAAGTTTATAGCTGCGCAATGAAAAACTCATAACGTCCAGTTTATGATGAAACTTTGTTTCAGCATATGTTAGTAGATAAACATTCCATGTGCTCCTCATGTGCGATTGGGATTGTCCTATACACACGAATATAGGACACGCATTAACAAAATGATAAATTTATCGCGCATATCCACGTTTATTATGTTATGTGTCTCTACAATTAAACTGTTCGTTATTATTGCGAATGACAGCAGGGTCTCACTAACCGCAGTAATTACTTATAGGGCTCAGTAGGAGGACCCGGCGTGCTCACGGGCCCGCCAGCTCTGAAGTGCTTAACATTCGGAACACGTAGTTTTCACGGTCATCAGACAAACGTGGTTGTGGCGCGCATCGTATGAACATAAGCACGGCAAACAAATGAACCGTACACCCACTGTTACAATCAGATATGACCTTTACTTGCGCATAATTGATGAAGGATGATCTGGCTGATCTATCCACGCCCATAAAAATTAGATGTGTGGAAAGGTGAAGTTGGTTATCATTGAGAAGATTTAATAGGGAGATCGGTAAATGACGCCACACCGAAGTCAATTTTATTTATCTTCGTGTCTAAAGACAGCTTAGGATGGGCGATGACAACAGGAAATCTTAAAGTAAATAAAAATAGATAATTTATTTCCAGTTCCAAATTACTGTCACTATAGTGAATCGGATCAAGCATAGCTGCTCCGCTCGTTGCCAGTTGTTAGGTCAGACCGCGCTGATCCTTCGATATTCGCCCGCCAAACGTATTTGCTTGCCCTTTAAGCTCTTTAGTAATTTTACGTTATTGCTTTGGGCTTTCTCGTGAGAATTTGATAGAAATTACGAAAACGTACGCTTAACACTTAACCCTTTTCGTTCGTGAGAAGGACTAAAATGTGACATAAAATGTTCAGAAAATAAATTCCTATTATCAAACCTGGTTGCTGTCTATTTATTCGAATGAATCGTATAGTAAAGAAAAAAAGCTGAGCATTTATCTGACTGGTCTGATCGGTGATATCCTATCTCATAATTCATCCTACTAGCTAGTTGTATCACCTGTCAGTACCTTATTATATATATATATATATATATATTATAACTGGAGTAAGTTTATAATGATTCGTGCAAGAGTTACTCTAAATCAACACTCCACCCACAGTGATTCACTTGTGATGATTTCCCAACGTTTTAAAGTTGCCTGATCCAGCTGAATTACAATACCTACTCTAAATCTAGCGCTCCTTTCTATTAAACTCAGCCAGACGTATTTCCCGATAAAAAAAAATGATGGATCCGATGAGAGGTTGTGGGCACAACTCAAGTCAGTAACCAAATAGAGTTATAAGATTTAATACGCAAAAATAACGCTCCAGAAACTTATAATACGAGGACAATAATACAGAATAGACCAACGGATACAATGTTACCATGTAATCTTGTTTTTACCAGTGAGAACCGCTGTAAGTTCGTTATTTTCGAGCTGAAAGAGATTTTTGAGACACAGCTTTTTGCACTGCTATTCACCGAAACAGAGTCAATATAATAACACTTGAATACGACCGGAAACCGTTATTAACAGCAGCGGCTAAATGTTCTTGTGATTGGCACTACGCCTGAACGAATGTGGAGACCAATTAAAATATTCGTTTTTGGACCATGTATTTCTATATTTCACTGGATTTGTCTACTATTTCTCTTGCAATTACCCTGCCAAGGCTAAGCCAGAATTTTCGTACTGTCTCTTAGATACAGTCAGAATGGACGTAGTAGCTGGTTTCTAGGTTAGAATTCGGCCTAGAGCAACCTTGTTCTGTGCCTTTTGGAATGCCTAACGGCGATAGCAGACGTAAAATTCGAAATAGAGAAAGTTTCATATTATTGATTGCTGCACCCTCGCAATGACCCTCTAACTGTTATCTCCTCGTCCGTTATACAAACAAACACCGTTATATATATATAATGGTACCAATATTATTTAATTGGTGTTTACACGGGAAGTTTGGGCAGACCGCAGAGATATATTATTACATCGGCTAGAAACCGTGCAGAGCACCTTTAGTTTCTTAAATTTTAGAGGATAAACACATTTATTTAAAAAGCTTAAGTCAAATCTATTTGTGTACGTTTAAAGATGTTTGTCATTATTATCATTACAGTACGATCTATTGAAACTTCTTAGCAGATCTTTTCATATTTTTTTTTTTAATAAATCCTAACAAAAATCCAGTTCTCCTGAAATGTACCGATTTGCCACAGAAAAACTTATATTAGAACCAAACAAGGAACCTAGTTCTCTTCAGTCATAAGTGAATTTATCTTTTAGAGGCAGATCAGCGGTTGCTGGGTAAATGAGCTAGCTTCTTCGGGTATCTCCAGCAAGCTTTGGTTATTCTTTCCAATCGTCTGTTTCGCTATAGGCCCAAACATATTCCTATTTGCTTTTCTTTTTTCTTGAGGTTTAAAACTTCTTTTATCTTCTACCATATCGTTTATGGCAAAATGAAAATCTTTTCATGTTATTCTTAATTTAAGAAATCGTTTTATTTTGCTGTTGTTGCTACATATATACAAGCTTGTAATTAATCTTTACTTATTCAGCTGCTTTTTTATGTATTGTTTGCTTTTCTTATATATTTGATAAAATTATTCTTCCTGTGAGATCTTTACGATGCAAAGTCACTGATGACTAAGTAAGTAAATTAAAGGCGATGAACAAGGCCAATTTCTCACTAATCGTTCACTTCCGAGAGAAATGTATGGCGCTATTATATGCTTTGTCTTTTGTGTCAGTCTAAAAATACCAATACAGCGACGATGCGGTGATAAGGCCATTGATGGATAGCTGTACTAGTTTTGGCAATTTCCTAAAGTCATTCACAACGACCACAAAATGGCCCAAAATAGCTACTTGTCTCGTTGCCCCAAAAGGCCACGAAAGGCACGTCGCTATTCGGTTCATTGGATTGGCCGCGGTTTATACCCCCCCCCCCCCCCACACACACACACACACGGTCCCGGACAACAGCGCAGATTTCAAGTAGACGCTGACAACAACCTTAAGAAGCAGATGTCAGCGGGTTCTACCTCGATCAACGCATTCATCCAATAAAGCCTGCCGTTTGCCTGTAGCAAAAGGCAGAAAGAACAAAAGTGCTAGCGAGGTATACATTTGCTACTTAAAGTCGTCGGCAGCCGTTCACAGTTGTAAGCGTAACACATTACTCGTTAACTGGCAACGATAGAGGCGTAAGGAACAACACGGATCTCATCTGGTGGTCCGGTTGGAAAATTTAAATACCCGAACATTATTGTCGGAAGGCGACGACGTATGGTATTTTACCACAACCCGGTAAAACTATAGTCAGAGGTGGACGGTAGGCTAGGGCGGCGCGCAGAGAGGTCAGCGGGGGTTGTCACGTTCGCAGCTGGATTGATGTTGCTTCTTGGCTAGCTGCCGTCAACGCAATAGGAATGTCGCACGCAGGTGCATTTAAAAATGGGGAAAAAAAACGACGAAAACGAACAATTGAATACAACTGTCGCTGCTCGAAGGCTGACCCACGGAAGTAGCTAACGTTCAAATTTACGCTTCTCCACGATCACGCCGTAACAGCGGGGGCAGCAGTATTACAAGCAGAAGCCCTCGCCCGGACACCAGTAGTGGTTGTAGTGACAGCCTGCGCTAGCGCTGGCTGTATACAGCCACCGTTAGCACAGGCCGTATCTATAGACGTTCGACTTTAACTGGCAACTGACTGTTAGCTCTGACGGCAGTACAAAGGGTACCGGAGAATGACCATGAACCAGGAAAAGCGCGCGATGATTGGGCGCTAGCTAAATCTCCCCCAGACACCAGTCGCTTTTCGGCATTGCCGCATCGCTGTTCTGCTGCCGCTGCGTTCGCGGTCCATACCTTCCACAGAATGGCCGTCCTATTAGGAAAGTCCCCGAACGTTATCTCAATGTTTGTTGCTAGTTTTTCGTCATTTGACGCCCAAACCGCCAGTGACTGATATTCACCGGTTTACCGCTATTGTTATGCTATATATATATATATTGTAGCGTATGGTCTTTCTTGTTTTCGGCTGGCTGTGCTAAGGAGGCCTATGTGCGGCGTGTTTGCGGCGTCCGCGCTGGGACGCTGCCGAGTAGGTTCACTTTGGGAGCACGTGCCGTTTATGCGCGTTCCTTAATATTACGTAATGACCCCCCCCCCCCCCCGCGCGAACGTCGCTCGATTCGACGATATCATAGGAGCAGCTGTGGCGCTAGTAGTAGTAGTAACGGTTAAAAATCGATCCGACATTTGGCTAGTTGCACTAGTCGTATTGATGACTAATGGCTCTGTATCGCAGCAAATTGGACAGTTCTTACCGATGCTCTTCCTGCGGGTCTTGCAGCTACAAGAAAAGCTCACGGGGTGAAAGGAGAATATCCATGACAGTAGTAATAACAGCACGATGTGCGAGCTAACTGACCGTTGACGCCATCAACTGCGTGGAGACAACCAGTTTTACACAGACCTGCTGTGCCAATTGACCGCTATCGTGTTTCGTATCACATTGACTTCGGATCGTTCAGATCGACAACGTCATGGTACCATGTACTGCGTGCCGACTTGTGTCGACATCTATCTACCATCGTCCCACCGACGTCCACACGGTTCCCTCCCACCTTCGACAAGCACCTGTTTGCCTCCTGCCTCAAATGCCCACTGGCTTCTATAGCTATTTAACCACGGATGCTGTAGGGCGTACGCACTATATGCGTACATTGACGACAATAGCTTCGCTGCTAAACCATGACGCTGTTGCTTGGTTCGCCCGTTCAGTTTTTCGACTGTCGAATGACTGGGGTTTTCACCTCTTTGTTACCAACCGTCGATTTCAACGCTAAAACACCGATGCCTTCTGACTGTCAACTATTTGTCAAGACCTCTGTGGAGCCTGGCCACAGGCCCTGATGAAATTAACGCCTGCTTGTCCTTGCAACGCTTCAACGTATCAAGAAGGCTCACACTTTAGCGTTTTAGTGGCCTGCTTGATTGAATAACACCGCCAATCTACTACCCTGCGCTACTAATCGCGCGCTGCTATGATCTCAGCAGTGAAAGTTATAGAAAGTGAATTCGAAACAACAGGTTGATCAATTTGTCTAGAGCTAAAGAATGTTATTCGTTGTTAGTACCAGCAAAAAATGAGCTATAGCGAGATCGTAACAGAAATAACAACAAAACGACAACAATTATGATAATGACAAAACAAAACACTGGCAAAACTATCCCACATTTAGCATATACAAGCTTAAATAGCTTTAGAAACCATGTTTTATTTGCATTAAAAATAATGCTTGCTTCGTTTTTTTAGACCCCCGAAAGTGTGACAACAACGGTGTTTTTTAGCGCACACATCGATTCCGTTTGCCTTTAAGCGGCTTCACTGCCGGGTCGATTGATGAGAGCTGGTTCTGTATACCGCCCCTTCCACTTATCCATGTGTCCGTTCGACGCGTAACTATAACTGTGGAACTAGCTCAACCGCTGACGCCAGCATAATTGATGAATAAGACGTTATATCTAACTGGAAGGGCGGCCATCTCAAATCGGGCCAAAAGGCTACTCCTCCTTTAGTCGGAAGAGACGCCTAAGTAGACAGACCATCGCACTCTTTGATCCGTTACCATTGACCCCCGCCTTCTCTGCCGTCGGTCCGTGCCCGGCCGGCGGCCTGGACTAAGTCGTTACGTAGGCGCTTAGTGGCGGCCAGATGGACATGCCCTAGTCTGAAAAGTCGGTGGCTGTTGCAGCGCCAAGCAACAAGAGCAATGGCAAAAACGATAGTGTTTAAAGTAAGCGGCCAGTTGACTGAACAAATAAACCCCCTGTGGCTCTGGCCCAGTAATACCAGCAAATCTAAGTTAACGGCAGAAGTTGAGATGACGGCAGAAATTCATTGAAAGCGAAAGTAATATGAATAGAGCAGATTATTTAAATCGAAGCAAAGAACCAAGAAATAGCTAATGAAGGAAATAATTTCTTTTCAGGAAGAGTAAATTCTAGGAGTCGCATCAGCAGTAGCAGCAAAGACAGTCGATGCCGCAAAACGGGACCAATGACAAAGTGGCAATTTCAGAACCAGAGACAACGACACGCGGAGCATCAGGAACATGCAGCAGAACGTTTACGGCCATAGACGTGCTAATCACTCACGTTTTTCATACACACGATTCCGTTGGTTCGTTCGCTCGGTTAGCGGTGACTGGCGTTCTCGAACAGCGTTCTCATCGTTTGTTGTAGGACGTTTAAGGAGCCAGTGCATCTAGGCTGCCACGAACCAAAACATTACTATCAGCCTCTTTCCTCTCAAGCCCCTGTTTGTAGCTTCCCATTCAGACACAGGCGCGTTAGGATTATCAAAAAAAAAAAAAAGAAAGAATAGTGCCACCGCAATGGCTATTATTTCTAACCGACAGCGCGTATCTAACCCGCGTGTTCACTTTCTTCACAATGGCCAGCTGTCGAAGCGCACGCGAGCAGGCAGGCAGCCAGCCAGATCTACGGATTTAAAGTTGTGACGCAGGCTAGCCAATGGCTAAGTCACAAATTGGGGCCACAAAGCTACGACTGTTCTTATTTATCACCAACGTATACGCATAACGACAAGTAGCGACTTTCCAATAACAGATTTCCTCGATGGTTAGCAGCGTTCAGTTCAGCCGAATTCTGCAGACGAAACAACTAACTAAATTCGCTACGACGGCAACGAGACTCGATGTTATATCGATGCTCGCGCGAAACCACATTTATTTTTCTCCTCGAGAAAAACGATGACCGTTGTCGAAATTGGTGGCAGTTTAGAAAAACAAAAGTTATGGAAGATGCCGAGAAATGCAGAAAGGCGAGATAGGAGTAAGGGATCGAGAGGGCGGTAAAAAGGCTGAGTTGCGTTCGCTTGTTTTTTCTGGCAGACGGAACGTCAGCTGACATTGTGGCTGGCTGATGACATAGCCTGGGGCAGTACGTTGTGAAGTGTATGTGAATCGAACTGGTGGGTGAGGTGATCTGTCAGAGAAACAGAAAGGAAAGACAATGCACCACAGACAGGAACAAAGTCCGGGAGAATTATCTAGTATGATAAAAGAAAATAGAAATCAGACGCGACAGTCTTATCTGTAACTAGCGGCAAACGACTCTCCTATAAGCGTATGGAGCAATGAAAAAACAGGGCCCATCAAACGCAGTGTCCTAAGAGTGAGTTGTTCCATGACGGTAAATATGTTGACTGTGTTAGCCTGATACAAACAGACTTCGTACAAGATAGGTACGACGTATAAACTGTTGATACACTGATGAGATGATAACTGACCGTATGAAGAATGGACCATATACGAGCTTTCGGATATTATCTATATAAATGTATACGTGTGTATAAATTCACTGAAAATCGAACTTCATTTTTATGCTTCAATAATCCATTTCAGCATATAAATTCAACTCTTCGGCGGCCTGCATAATTAATGTTGTCAATAACATACGCTCACCGATCAACTACTCCAATCCAGTACGGGTTAATTTGATGTTGCCGTTATAATGCCTCAATGTGGTAATGCAGCCTTGTCTCTTACTCGAGTAGTAGCGCTCTTCATTTTTAACGTACCTGATCGCCATCCTGCGACGAATTAGTCGACGAACCTCTCCGGAAGGCAATAAAGTCCATGAAACGGGGTATCACCAAATCCACAGATCCACTCCGATTTAAATAACAGACGTATACCTATACAGAAGTATAAAAAGATTGCCACAATCTATGTACTTCACAATTTCGTCACTGGGTGATACTGCCTGGACACCTCCACTCGAACTTCGTCACACCAGAAGCCTTCAGAATACACTTCACAGTTTGCAAACTTCTCTTTCGTTCCTATACTCAGAGTAGCGTATGTATCCTCCCCACCAAGAGACTTACCGGGGATGGCCTACCGAATCCCGCGGTACCAGCTCCCAGTTCGGCGCGACTGCTCTGGGACTGGCCCACGTTGCGCTGCTAACGGCGACGACGTGATCTGGCGACGTCCGCCGGGAAAGTGACGAAGTCGTGCGGCTGCGACGGATGTTTTGCTACTTCAAAGGATCGACTCTTGACTATTGCTGTTGCCGATCCTTAATGTCTGCCGTCCTGCTTTGGGCCCACCCAGCCAACGTTAATGACGACGGCGGTGACAACAAGGCTGAGCAGCGCTACGAGGCCTGTTGTTCAATCGAACCGCTAAAACTGCTAGCAGCTGCACTGCGTCCACTGCCAATACCACAGCTGATGATGGGGTTCCTGTTCGGCTGCTGGTACGATCGGCAGCAGCCCGATTGCCGTCACGGCTACGGTGGCGGCAGAAAGAAGAAAAACCAAAAGCACCGCTGCAGCGGTCCATCAGCAGACGT
Organism: Varroa destructor; assembly: GCF_002443255.2. Lineage (NCBI taxonomy): Eukaryota > Metazoa > Arthropoda > Arachnida > Mesostigmata > Varroidae > Varroa > Varroa destructor. The sequence goes on along the minus strand of NW_019211454.1, from coordinate 55,144,239 downwards.
TGAGTAGTAACGGTAGTATCGGCGGCAGTAGCAGCAGAGGAGAAGGTAAGGAGTCACCGCAACCGGCGATGAATCTGCGAGGAGCGTGTTGCGCGGCAAGGGAACACGCAGGCACATAGGAAGGGCGGGGAAAAGGCTGAGTTATGGGGGGCGAAGGAATGCTCGTAGAAACATCACAAAGCCAGTGGTGGCGGGTGGCAGCAACAGCAATGACGACAACGGTGGCAGATGCCCCTACATCCTGCGGTAACCCGGCCAGTTAACCTGTCCGTCAATGGTTGCCCAGTCACTTGACCATCTGCTTGCCTATTTGTCTGTCTAACTGTCCGAAGGTCTGTCCGTGTACGACAACCAATCTGTTGATCTATCGCATAGTGAGTCCGTTCGTCTCCGCTTCTTGCTGCTATTGTATTGGCATGCGACTAACGGCGCTAACGGTCACGAGAGTCAACTGTGCTTCTGCCCTAGTTGCTGACTCCGGGTGAACCATGAGATTCGTTGCCGCCGGCCGGCATTGGTGCCCGACAGTTTGTCTATTCATTCTGCGGCCATATAATAACTGTTGTCGTTGCAATACTGCAGCGCTCACTGAAGACTTCACAGCGGCTCATTAAGTGGACATAATAAAAACGACGAGAAAGAGGAAAAAGGAAACATACTGGACTCAGGCAACTGGCTTTCTACGTGGGCTACTCTGAGGGGTTTTGTTTTATGTATTTAGATACATATGTATCCAAATACGCTATAGATACGTAATAAACAATAGGTTTGAACAACGGCTCTTAGTCTCGATGGCTGCCTTGCCGATCAGTGCTACGGACAAATTTTTAACAGGACAAAACTACTTTATCACTAATAACAGCAACAATGCCAATCGCAGTTCCATGGTCCTCTCTGCACATCTCAGTCTATGAAAGCCTTTGTGCAATGACAGACCTAAGCCTGTCGCATTTGAAGAAAAGTACTACACAAAGTCATACCGAAGCAATACAGAAATAGTAAAGATATGATGTTAATACCGTGCATGCGTACAGCTTCACCTTCCCAAACATAGTGATCAGTTTGTACGTACATGCATTTAAAAAATGCACCCGAAAGCGCTTTTTTTTTTAGATATAACATATTAGGAGCGGTAGTGGCAATAGAGCGATCGGTACGAACGACTAATGCTGTGCTGACCGGTACGTACGATCGCTATAATTACCAATCTGTCTTATTACATTTTTTTTTTAACATAATTCAGGTGCGCTTTGAGACCCGATAGGATGCGGAAAATATTCGTCGATATTTTTAAATGTCACTTCGTATTTATTATACATGTGTATTTGTAAAACTTCCAAGTAAAAAATTGAGAAATAACAAGCAAATAAAGAAACAAACAAGATATGTATACCTTGACACGCTCACCGTTAGTAGACTTGAGCGGGCCTGACTTGCTGACCTGGGTTCGCACGTCGAAATCGAATCCCGTTTTGGACTTAGCCATCCATGGCCCATTTCCTCAACTCATTTCGTTTTGCTGATGCTCTCTAGATCGAATCACATCCATATGACTCTTAACTCACAGTTTAGCGATAACGATATCGCACGGACACCCGGTAAAAGCAATAGACATTTTAGTGCGATGCAGATAGGCTACTATAATTTTCCGTTTGTTGAGCTCAAACAAAAACATCGAGCATTGCGATCATTGCACCGCGTCGCATCGCACCGCACCGCACCGCATCGCACTCTACCGTACGCAAAAAACAGCCACAAAAAACCTGCACCACAAGGAAGAAGGATACACACAAAGTTCTTCATAATAACAGGTACACTTACGAGCGAACACCAGTGATACTCAGCAGCAACGACAACGAGGATGACTTCGCAGTACTGCTTCAACTAGTTCAGCTTGATCTTACTGTCAATCTTGCAATAGCGCGACTTATATATGGTTTCGTCGAATTCATATTAGCGTGCCAACGTACAAAGTGTACGGCAGAGCCAGAAGAAGAAACAGGGAAGACGGCCAATCCAATTAAAAAGCTTCGAATGATAGGGAAACAGTAGAATAATATGCAAAAAAGTGGTGCAATGAATTATAACTATATGTAAAAAAAAACTCCTAAAAACCTCTTGGACTACCTGCACTTTTATACGCACCGGATGATACTGCATTGCGTCGACGCAACGTATATTGTTATGCAAAATTGCTAATGGTCACGGTATCTGTCAAAGGAAACCAACAAATAAAGCCATTGATTTGATGTGTATGTGTATGTAGGAGGTGGGAGAGGAACATTATATCCATATGTGTATTTCAACATTAACAAATAATTCTATTTTGCTTATCTAAATAACAATGGTAGACGGTGTACCTTTAAAAGACGCGGCGGATGGTCTATTGTTGTCGTCAAGTTTGTTCTTCTGATATTTCGATCGCCTGGAGAATATCGCAGTAAGGAAAACGGAATCATAATATGATTTTAATCGGAATGGAGGTATTTCTGACGACCTCTAGAGAAAATGTATATACATAAAATGTATTATTATATCCATTAATATTAATTAACTTGATAATAATAGTTAGATCAGAAGATTATAGAGGAACACAATTGGTGAGCATATCGTCATCCAGCTATTGACCTATCGGTGCCCAGCCTAACGACCTGGCGGTCTGTGACCGTAGTAGACAAATGGAAAGCAATCACAGATGTGTATGTGAGCTGTTATACAACAATTTACCCCCGCTTGTTAAACATTTGTCACGGTGCTTATTGGTGCGCTGTGGCATTCTATTTCCACCTCTGGAACCCGTACTACAACAGCTAACAATACCAGACCTGCCATTGCTACTGCGTTACTTCTGCTACTACTACGACAGTTTCAACGTCTTCTACATAAACAACTATAAGAACAGCCGCGGCAGAAGCCACTCAAATGACGATAGGTTTGACAGTTACTATTCACATTTGTTGTCTTCGCCGTGAACTCATTCCTGTCCCGCGATGTAAACACGATAAGTTACGCAATTACGGACAGAGACAGAGCGGCCGGCCGATACTTTCCTACCGGGAGGCAGACAACCAGATACTCTCACATGCCAAGCTTTATCCAGACGTTAACTTGCGCAGCTCAGGTAGCTACTACACGACCCCTAAATCACAAGCAGCGCTATTGCCTTACGCGATGCACCAATGTCACTGGGCCGAACGGCAAGAAAAAAGCAAACTTAAGTTGCCGCCCACGACCCACGACGGCGACAACCCCATTAAATGATTAGGACTGACTGCGCAGTATAATAATTCAGCGCGGTTCGAAATGGCGCCTTCGTTTTGGTGATGTTATGTGGATAGAGCGTTAATAATTTCAATATAAATATATGGTGAGTACAAGTAGACTGGTGAATCGGCTTATGTTCTGCTCCGTTTCATTTACAGATGGAGACGAAAAGGAACAGCGGTTAGTTGCATTGGTACCGTAGAAATTATACGGGGACGATAGTGATCCAGGTCAAAATGTGCGGCCAAAGGGACCTGATATATTACCAGGCCGATTTCTACATATATCTCTATCGAGATTCGATTTCAAGGCTGTGCAATGTCTAGATGCTAACGTGGTCTTCTGATATTCAATAGCGGAAATAGATAACCTCATTCTTATTGACCTGAACGAACAAAGTAAGTAAATAGGATGTTAAGCAAATATAGGCCCTTCAGCACGTTGAAGTTCCCTCGTATGTTAAATGTTTCGGTAAACATTGTATTACATAGTATACCTTTTTGGACTACATCTAAGTTATAAGCTCATTAATTGCAATTTTTCTGTAGTAACTAACCTGTTGCATACATTAAGTAAGGCCTTAGATATAGCTTGTCACCAATGGCCGTACCCATTCATCCATTATGTATGGTGTAATTTGGCTATCCACCAATGCATCCACAAGCTTAAATAGAATTAGGACCGCGTTTTTTCAAATAGAAAAATGCATAAAGCCTACTATGCAAATATCACGTATCGGTAGCCCAGTAACTTGAACGCGATTTGTTATGCTGTTGTATATATATATATATATGGAAGCGTACAGTCAATAAATACAATATGCATTTAGATAAATTAGGCTAAAAAAGAGATTAAGAATATATATCATTATATGCTACATGAAATAGCGCATATAATAACAGATTTTTTTAATTCTGTACCACCACACGTTCCATGTAATGTCTAATGCTGTTGTGATATGAGTAATGAGGTATATTTGTACATCGTGGGGACCTTTCCTCATCCGCCCTGTGGGTGCAGAGCCTACAACGAAAAACGAGTTAACACTATGTAAGGAACAGTACTAAAGGACAAATCAGTCTAACAAGGTTTCTAGTTCATTTCGTAATCCGCTTTTGCGAAAAAGTCGACATAATTTAACGGCCCCTAATTGCATGTATGCTCGGTACATCGTGGTTCTTCCCGACCATGAGAAGGTTTCCGCCTATACTATCCACTTGATGACCTCAGCGTGAGTGCTACCACTGAAGGCAACATAAATATCCTTGCTTTGACATTAGCGTCGTAGGAAAGAAGCTTTACAAATCAAACCCTCATGTTCACTTCAAGCGGGGGAGCAGGTGATATATTTTTAACACCATGAGCTGCGCTTTCAGGCGAGTACATTTGTAACCGATACATATCTTATTGTTTTCAATGAGCGTATGATATTATATACATATAGTGACAAGATGTAAATATAAGCCAGTGGTTTGCCACAGACATTCGGGAAAAAAGCTACAATTCGGAAGAAACTTAAGTCGGACTTGTTTCTTGCGATTTCATGGCGAGTTTATAGTTTACATCACGTACCCTTAGCCTGGACCACTGGTGAGATTTGACGATTAAACGGCCATCAATTTCGTCGGAAGACGTATCACTCATATATAGTTTCGAGCCGTCATCAACTTTCATATTATTTTCTACTAAACAACGACGATATTCTTCCTGCTAAACTTCTGCCTGGCTGGTATGACTGAATAAAGAGGCAATGCTTCTCCTACATGAACTTGGTCACTGTACCTTTACCGATTAGGGTCTAAACAGACCAATGAGTCAATCAGATGAAACCTCGCAGATGCTTGGTTCGTCCTCGCCAAAAATGATTTTTTCACACGCTTTTCTGTGGCGATGACGTAATGTCAGTGTGCCATCGGCAGTTTTTCCGTCGACACTAAAATCCGCGATTTAGATCCAACTTGTGTTCAACCAAGTGGAAAAAAACTCTTTTTAATGGGTAAAAACACTTTTGTCGTCACAGTAGCCCTCTTCCTTAAACAACATCGCTACCATGTCTAACGGGCAAACAAGCTGAAGAGCTTTGATAGTCGACCATTTCTGCCGCGTGCTACAAGCGCTTTAGCCAGTTATTTAAATAGCATAAACGAGGCAAAATGACATATACAGTTCCAAGCTGACCGCAACATCTTCAAATTAACGGCAACGAGCAAAACGAAAACAATAGTATATATATTCAAGCCAAAAGTGTACTTACCATGAAATGAAGTTCATAACTAGAGATTAATAGGGCTTCGACTGAAAAAAACATATATATTTTTTGCGACTCTGTGTTGTCGTGTAGCGTAATGCGATCAATATACGGATGATCTAATGGTGTATACATTGAAAAAATTTAGACCCAAAAGGGTTTGAGCATTACGCATATCCTTTTTCTGACACGTTTGCAAGATATGTTTCTCCTTTAGGACAAAACGATGCTCCGCTTACGAACAGGAAATTTGAGCATATTTTACTGTCATTCATGCCATATTTTTCGGTCGGAACCTTCCGCTTCCGTAGCTTTTTGATAAGCTATATTTTATATATGTGCTATTCCGGTATTTTGTTACACTGAGGATAATCGATTTAAGGACCTTATATTGCTTACGTTGTGCGGGAGACCTGAACGTAGTAATTCTATTATGTTCATCCGTAGAGGTTTTCTATGTGCATTTCTAAAAGGGCTTTGAAAAAATTATTAAAAGAATAACATCTTTTTATGTCGCCGTTTAAAACTGTTTATGTCAGTGTATCTAGGATGTGCGCCGTTACGTAAAAGCAGACATAACATTTTCTTCGACGAGCCTCAAGGACACTAAAGTCAGGGGACATACAGCGTATTAGTCGCGCAACACATGTTTCCTCCTCCTAAAAAAACTCCTAAAAATAGGGAAAATAATGGCATCGTTATTGTTTTGTCATAATATTCAAATAGTAGAATAGAAACTGTATCCCAATTGTATGTGATTTGTACATCCATATACGTCTATATATATGCTGGGACAAATCCTGTCATCGGCACTTTGTTTTGCTGTTGTTTTTCGATGAACTTAGAAAAGTAAATAAATTACCTAATATATTTCGGTGACCTCGCCAATATTTGAACTTCCAAGTTCTCATACATGTTACTTACTATACTTGTCATGTATAGATTTTAATTATTTATTTTATTATAAGATATATGCATAAAGGCTTGATTTTGGCTTGATTGGGTGCGTCCGCATACGGAGGCCTATAACGGGGGGTTGAGAGCAATATTACATTTAAGAAATGGAATAACCTAGCGAGCCCAGAAAATAATTAAGCTTTCAGCTAATTCGACATGTATAGTAATGGGACAACAGAGTAGACATTTATGACAACTATGCAAATGTGTTGTTAAGTTAAGGTAATATCTTCGGTAATGATATTTAGCCACTAAAAATACCCTATGCAATAGAATATCTTTGCCTGTTGAGAGCACCGGAAATTGCCACGTGTCGCTGTCACCGGTAGGACAGAATTAGTTTAATTAGGCTTTTTAACTTGTCCTGATCGTTAACACAAGAACGCTCTAGAGACCGTAATATCTTATTAAACAAGTGTGAACAAAAGGACCGTCATCAAAAACGGTACTTGCAACGCACGTGGCTTAGAGTTACTGCACGAGATCCTGCAGCTGTAGGTAATAGCTCTGTGTAGTTGATATTTAATAGCGATTTTTTTTTTATCACCTATTATAATATTAGCGATTGTATCCATAGGGTAGGGAAAACTTTTGACTAATTGGTTGACTTATCAACTAAATACATACTTGAGTTAGGTGTGCATGGTAAAAAAAAATGAGTATTATGCAATTTTTCCAATTTATGATTCAATCAAACTTTTACCTTGGGTATAGCTTAGTCCTGTGACTAATATTTTCCTACCTATTCCAACAGAAAATAGCGCGTCAGTATCTGAATCTTTGTGTCGGGTGTTTTTTGATTCGTATGAGGATGATATGGTATTCAAATACTTTGCGACGGCTTGTTAAGCAGTTAGTTACCTGTGAACCACTGATTTAATTTTCTAGCATCCCTATTTTAGCAAAAGCAAATATAGAGCCATACGAGCGGATAGTCTGGTATCTGTATACCGTTGACAAGCTAAGAACTGATTGAATAAATTTTTTAATTAGGCAAGACATCCTAAGCTAATAACTGTTTATTGCTTGATCGTTAAAACACAGAATTTCCTATTAATTTTAGAAGTATCGATGTATATATATGTTCTGTGAAGGCTAGCAGCCTCATTCAGAAAACGATGCTTTGAACGCGCGCAATTCAAACGTATTGTGCGCGTGGCATGAAGATGCAAATATCGATGAGAAGCTCATAACCATTGTTTCTACTTTCTATCTAATACCTAGATGACAATTTATCTGTCAATATGTATGATCAAATATTGAAGCTCGGTCATGTCTTGAAGGATTTTAATCTGCGTCCAAATAAGCTAAGAAGCGGGCTGTCTATGACGTCAATTGGAACGGCTAACACTAAAAGGATAAATAGCATGTTTAGATGAAAAAATGTGCGAAATGAGTACGAAGTTCTTCTTCTGATTCTGTGCGTATTCAGCCTCGAACTGTATGTACTAAGTTCTCCCCATTTCGGCCACATATAGGTGCATTGACTATGTGCTCTTCTTCGATGTGTATGGATGTTTGCTTGGTCATAATATACATTTTTTAAGTCGGGTGTTCTTTCAAACCTTGTAATGCACCACAAAGCGACCACAAGCGTTTCATCGTCTTATTGAAAGTCACTGCTTTGTAGTAGATCGCATCAGATCACCCGCATCCGGGTGCCGATTTCTCCGAATTTCTTATGGATACACTAGAGGTAAGCCGCTTGGCCTGTCAACCCGCTGTTGCACTTCTCATCTCATAAAAATAATTCACAGGTGCTTACATGCTCCTCTTGTGCTATCCAGGGTTCAGCTGGGCTCTTTCTGCTCGTTCTTATGGGGGAAAAGGTCAAATTACTCATGAGTTGGCTATGTAATACAACCCAGATCGGCACTCTGGCCTGCTGGTCAAGACAAATAAAAAAGAGTCAACACAAGCGTCCCAAAAGTCACGCCGGTTTCCGTTCTCCCTCTGTACTTGGTGCTTCTCGGTTGCTCGCTGCTGTTATCCATTTTTATGCTAATTTTTCCCTATGGCTTCCCTCCTCTTCCGCACAGTTATCTGCCATACTCACTAGTTGAAACGGTTCATTTCCATCGTCACCATTAATCAAGTGTTTGTAAACACAGTACCAAACAGATTCCTTTATTCGTCAGTTTATGTCGTTTCCATTCTACAGTTGGCCTTCGATGCTGAAACAACCCCATTCGTGTCCTGTTGTCGACGATACGGCTTAATTAAATCAATAACCTGTAAAAACCAATACTGAGAAGTTAGTTGTGCAACTCGTAGTGATAAAGCTTGCTGATATACTGTTAGCTGATTTTCTCGGTAAAACTTCGTTTCGCCCGCATTCGCCTAGGGTTCATTAACGTTTGTTCATTAACGTAAATTGAAGATGCTTAGATGATATTTTATTTCGGGAGGTAGCCAGTGGGAGAATCTGGTCTAGGTTCAATAAAACTGGGGATTACTAAGGAACTTTTCAAGCTGTCTGTGCGCCAAGACCCCCGTGAGTCACCTAAATTGGACCTGTGCTAATCTGACGTGCAGCTGTTAGAGCTCGTTGGACCAGTCATGTTACCAAATCAAAGGTGCCAAGAGAATCTAAAGAGTCAAATCAGCTGTTTGAAATGTTTGCAGAGGTCCAAGCCCCTATCTGTACAACTGTTTTTGCCAAAAGGTGCTAGAGATTTATGATTTTCTAACAAATATTTATTTATTCATTTGTCCCTTACGGTTGCTCTATTGTCTTACAGATATCTTTATTAAAGCGTATTATCGAAATAAAAATAACGTGGAAATTTTAAGAATACGAAAAATAGACCTGGTGTTAGCTAACTTAGTTTGTGATACATGTCTGAAGGCATTTCGCCAGTTTAAATAGATAAATGACTATTGGCACAATCTTAAATTCAAAGACTGAGGGTGGTAAATACTAAATAAGTATAGCGATTTATAGTTTAGCTGTATTTACCATTGCTTGTGTTCCTGACTGTTAGTTCTGATAAATTCAGATAAAATTGTATGCTCAGTTATTATTACTACCTTAAAACGCTCTGTATTAGCATATTAGGATTATTGACGGGTTGATCTTTCATTATACAGGACTCGTATCAATTGAAGCGTTCTCTGCTTTTTCACTAGAGCATTTAATGGACAATTTTTCGAGTGAATCTCATAAATTGGCGGTGTTTCGTTCAGTGAACATTTCGTCTATTTACGTTGCCCTAACCCTTATATTCACATTTTACCTAAACCGTTTTTAATACCTCACAGATATGATACACTAGAACCTTATTATATTGTGAGAAAGCATTATATTGAACGGGCATCGTTGATGGTGCGTTGTAATGTTTACTCGTACACGGGCCCATCGAAATGAGCTGCTATAATCTCGCTGAGAAGTCCCGTTTTGTAAATATCCATTCTCTTTTTTAGCTAGTTCTTCCAAGTTTTCTTTTCTTTTTTTTTAAATATCGCTGCTGTGTCTAATGAAAGTTGGTGTTATTTATGAGATACAGCTCCAATAAAGATCTATTGGTTAAACCGAAGTAACTAGATATACTTAATATGTTACGTGGCATCGAAAGCCCACTTGAAGTTCAATCAAGGGCAGACGAATCAGTTCGAATTGAACTTACTAGGAGAGGTGAAAATTAGATACACTTTTACACATGATCACGCTGAACGTGTTTACCTTCTGCATATCTGATCTCTACGTAAGTCCTGTGAAGACACTTACAAGGCCCTTCGTCTTAGCTTCTTTGCCGATCAAAGCAGATTCTAATTTGTTTGCGATATCGATTCCTGGAGCAACTGCCATAGAAAGCGTACAGAAATAATAGGTGATCTTTGAAATCGACTATTTTTTCAAGCTTGTTATTGACCGATTGGCTAAGGGCAGTGTTAAGTTAGAGGAAAAACAATCATAGTATCAATACACATCTGCCAAAACGCAATGGGCAGCGAATAGGCATTACGCTAACTTGGCTTCCTACTTAATATCCCCGTGCCAACTATCACTTATGACTAGAATGAATCGTGTCTTCACGCCAAAGAATGCTATCAATCAAATTTCGCTGGCAGTCCTCTTTAGCACTTTATTAGTGATTGGTCTTTTGATTTGGGTAGTGCATTAAGAGACGAACAAACTCAAAGCGACGGTGACCCTCGCTTGTTGCCTGTAAATACGTTGAATATCCAGAGTATAATAGAATGGGGCATTCAAAGCGAAACGCGCTGGATTTAAGCTACACAGTTACACTAATAGGAACTGCATGAACTCACAACTTAGTTGGTGACTTCAGACTTGTTAATGATCTGTCATTTTTCACATTTACTCAGTGACAACAAATTATTTATCATTAAAAAATAACCTTACAAAGCAATGCTATCCGATCTAGCACAGTGGGATAAGCGGCGCGGGAACTATCGGCATAACCAAAACGGATTAAATATAAATTGCTGGCTTGACATTAAGAAATCCCAAAGACTTCGCGATGCTGTCTACCGCCTCTTCACGAAGACCTCCTGCTTTTTACCACTTTTTTGTTGAGCCACGGTCAAGGACAACCGCTTTTCTTCACAGAGTGCCGAAATACGTAATGAACTGAAGCAATGAACTCGTCATTTACTAATGGCAATTGAAGACAAGTGGTCTAATATGATTAAATACATGTTGGATTTCCATCTCGTTGGATATCGGATGAAGATGATCACACCGTACACCAATTCTCTCATGAGGCTCATGGGAGGGTAGGCCAGTCTGGTGCGCTGGAAGTAGGTTTCGGAGCATTTAGATAAATGGGTCCATATTGAAATCGACACTGAGCGCTATTATATAGACCAGACCCGCGCGGCACTTGAGATTATTGGCTTACTCTTAATAGTATAACGTAAATGTAGGTCCTTTCATTATATATTTACCGTATGTTTTAGGCACATACAGTTTTTTCTCTGCGCAATTTTCCCAATTCAATTTATGGATGCTATTGAAAACATATTCAGTTTGAGCTATTCCGCTACAACATTTCCTACCATTGCACTACCATATTCAGTCCTCTTGTAGCAGTTCTCTCATTGGCTTGCTGGAGCATCCTATTGATGCCGCAGTCAGTCCTCTTACTCAATGCTAATGAGCTCGTCATAGTTGCTGGGTTTTAACTTATCAGCTCCATGTTTTCAGCGGCGCATTATACAATCAGGTACCTCAAAACTTATAATCTTGTTTCTTTGCTCTATTTTGTTGTGCCAATTATAACTTTTTCCCATAGTAATTAATCTCTCATTACTCTGTAGCAGTTAGTCCATTTCCTCGTAACGGATGTTCTATTCGAAGATTGTTTTATTTCAATTATAGAATTCTATAATTTAGTCCACCCTCTCACCGATACTTTCAAGTCGAATGTTAAAATGGCAAAAAAATTAACGTCGGCACTTCTAATATAAATTGGATAAAATACGTTTGCTGTGTACTAGATAGGCCCCTGGGAGCTAATTAACTTTCACAAATGAATATTTCACTTATCTTCTTCCGCTACAAACATTCTGCAGAAAACGTTTTCTTTTTTTTCGCTAAATCGTACAGGTTGCATGTCATCCTGTGTGAACCTTTATAGCTACACCGGTTACGAGAGCTAGGCCGGAATAGAGAAGGTGATTTATTAAAAATCGAACGTAATAGCGTTTTACATGGCTTTTCTGGTTCGGGCGTTGCGTTGGACACAAGCTTTAAAAAACGTAGTGCTGGTAAAAGCATTGGGTATTCATGGCTGGGAAAGCGTTGACAAACATCTTTGGTGTATAGCACATCGAAAAGCTTGGCCTGCTGATGATAACACAATTCTTGGAAAGCCGTTACAGTTCATCTGCATGATGACACGTTAGTGAACGAAACTAATTCATATATAGCGATTTAGTCAAAATAGCGATCTGGCTCACAAATGGACTCCATATAGCCTCGGACAAAATACATAAGTGTATTCTACTACCTGTACTAGGTATAAATAATATTCTATCTATAGACTACTATCAACCATTTTACTATGGCTATTCGTACAAATGAGTTGTCATATCGTTCGAAAATCTCCGCTGGAAATATCGAATTGACATTTGGATAATGAAGCAATTATAAACGCATAGACAGCTACCTAGCTAGAAAGGTATCAGGCTGAATTTCTTTACATAGCGAAAACGGCATTATTTTTCGCAGTTTTAATGGATCAGTTCGTACTTGATTCAATGGAATTTCGTATTGAATGTAGCTATATATGTCTGTATATGCATTACTAAATCTTGCTGAATAAACAAAGAAGCCCTTTGGTTACTCAGACCTATTTAACATTTATAGCGATCATAATAATGATGTCGTGTCCATGTTACTTCCAGGTAAGCGGATGGGTCGCATGTATTTCGCTTGATAGCAGCTGTCTCATGTTTTTCCAGACCGCTGGTGGGTTTCGGGCATCGAGAGACCGCAACAGATGGAGGAGCCAGCAATTGGCCCCCTTGTTGCTGGCTATACCAACTTGAACGTTGGCAAGCCAGGCCACGTTTAAGTCGATTCCTGCAGCTATTATCCTACCGCCACTGTTAACGCCGTCGGTTGCCGCGGCCGCCACTACCGCTACTGATCATGATGCCAGAGTTCTTCTACCAGGTATCAATCGCGCAGCGTCTGCAGCTGCTCTTATGATGTTGCCAGCGAAGCCTGCCTCAGCAGCAGCAGCAGCAGCAACAACAACGACGCAACGAACGTGATATCTGGTTCCTAAGATCCGTCAGGGCGGGTTCTGTGGCTTTTCACAAAGTTACTTCCCGTAGTCAGAGAGGGCGGAGGGGAGCTGGGAAACCCTACACATACACCCGACGCACGCACCATACATATATATCTATTGTGAGCAGAGTCAGAAGGGCGGTCTATAGGAGTTGGTGAAGAGCTATCTAAACTATGGGCGACAAACGGCGGTAATGTTAAAGATGGTGGTACGTTTTCCGCACTCTTGGTCGACTAAACGCGTTCTTTCTTTTCCTAAAAAAGAAAACTCACTGCAACCATTTCCCTCTTCTATCCATATTCACAAAGTCGGCTGTTGCTTATGCAGTGGCCGTAAGCATAGGCAGCGGTATTGCTATTTTGGTCCGCAACATATTGGTAAATTCGTTCATGTTGCCACTTACCAGCTTAACGAAGTTTGTGGTAAGGCCCGCTGTTTTTTCTTGTTTGCCATAGCGTTACACGATACGAGCTATCTAAGAGCTGAAAAAATGATATTATAAAGGGCGGGCGGACTCTAAAATACACCAGATCGTGTATGCGCTGTTTTTGTTAAACGCTAGTAGCAACGGACTCGTGAAGCCGTAACACTTAGTCGCGCCGGTGTCACCTTCATTACGAATGACTATGCACTGTTTAGGGACACCGGTTCGTCTATTTTATTAAAATAGATAGGCGCTCTCCGGCAGACCCAAAAATAACCCTTGGAGTAATTTTTCTTTCATTATAGATGTGTCTTCGTACTACACGTTCACGCTTAGTAGTATTACTGATTTAATATGCATGCGTTGGGATTTTTCACACATCGTACGAAATCATCAGGAACTTACACTGGCAACTCTGATAGGCACTCTCAATAGTGCTTTAGCCCATCGCGGTCGATCATCCGGCTTTGTCTTCGACGTCCGATGCATATCGCACTCTTTGAGTAGAATCTGATCTCTAGACGGCGTTCTCTTAAGGTATCGTTTACCAAAGATTTACCAAAAAACTTACCATAGTTTCACCAATCACACTCGAGAGAAGTTCACGAAGAAGCAATAGGCAAGTACCAGATCGCTATCCGCAAAAAAAGGCAGTCGATATCGCGGCGGTGAATTCTACAAATAACGTGAAGTTCCCAGAATGCAAAGAAGTCGACAGAAAAGAGTGCAAATGATGGAAATCAACATAGCAAATCAAACAAACATTGAAGCCAATAGACTCCTTGGTAGCCTACACTTTATTTTTAAGCATTTGAATTAAACACTAAACAGTTATCTCAGGAAAATTAACATCAGTTTATTTAAGGTTTTGAATAGCTGTATGGCAAAATACATATTGGCTATGAAAAAAGAGCATTCAGTTCTCTGACAACAATTGATTTCGAAAGACGTTACTCGCATTTCTTGGTTTCATTGACCAGAATCGGTAACAACGAAGGAAGCTAGGCTATATCCGACTATTTCGTACTAGCTAAATTATCTTGTTTAGATTTTCTGTCTTACTGTCCCACGGCGTCGTATTCCGTTGCCATGTAGACATGCGCAGCCCTTTTAGAGAATATATGCGAAATTCCACTCAAGTTAAAAATGTCCAGTATCCCGCTGTTTTCGTCGTAATAAAATAGAAAAATCTATTACTGTGCTGTGATGTGAACTGGCCATTTATTTACGATAAAATTCACTAGAAGAAGTTCAGGTTTTTCGTCCAGTACCGGCTTAAAACATTGCTTCAATTGTCTATTCTCCAGTGAACTGTGTGCGCCCGGGTCTCAAGTTAGACCATTTCACGTCGTAAGTTTAATAGGCAAACATGTTATTACTGCATCATAACGAGAACGTGCACTAATAAAGCTTAAAACCTATTATAGAACCATGAGAATCAAAATGCAATTTATCGAGAATGGCAATTATTTAGTCTGCAACTTTTTTCAGTAACTTTGTATGAAAGGAATAAGATCTGCACTAAGAATTGGTACTTCTTAAATGCAAAACACACAGGCAAGTTATCACTGAGCTTTGTTTTGTCCGCATGTGATCTTCCTAGTGTAGATAAAACCTAATGTGATTCCCCCAACAATTAGAATTGTGGTCTATTTTTAATTACGATAGAATTTTTCGTGTTTACATTTCAATGGAATACGCATAATTCTCTTTACCATTTGTCAGACTAGATATATTTTTAACATGTCAGAAAGTCTAGTATTGGTGAATCCGTTTGGATTCTAATTTTTTTTTTATCCCATCATTTGCAAGTTGTATCCCTACAAATAATTAAATGCGTTTAATGATCAGCTTCAAATATACCCTGCTTACTTTGTTCTGTCTAGAACAGTCTTCATATTCAAGGTGATACCATCCCAGCTTCTGGTAGCCTCACGCGTTTCCTTCCGCCACCGATGAATATATAAATAGAGTCATTAACCTAAAACTTCCTGAATGAACATCAACATGAGTCGGGAACGAACAATACGCTGGCTTGGGATGTGGCCGGCAATCGAGAACACTGAATCTCTAATGTGGGCATCGCCGCATGTGTATTCAGGTCGGTTGGTGACTGTTCACTCTTCACTTTCTTTGTCTAACCATGATCGCTTCCTATATTCTGGGAACGCAACATATGCTACCAATCACCATGTACAGCATTCGCTAGCCGTTCACGAAGTGGCGATATTTCTTCTTCTTCTTCTTCCAATCTATGAGCCGAGATTCTCGACGGCGACAGCAGCGATGCTTCGCGTCAATGTCGCTTTGATTTTCTTGCGCCTACATGCCCCCTGCCTTTTTTTTGTTCTGTTCCCATTTGCTTGCGTTAGGCGACATCGTGTTCGTCCCTCAACTCAACATTTGTTGTCCTCGGCGTACTTTTCGCTAAGGTCCGCTTTGTCGTCTTTCCCTTCCTACTTCCTCTTTTTGCTTTTCTATTCTAATCTTCTTATCTTTTCTGGAAGGGGGCTTTCCTGGATATATGCAAATGGGCGCAATTCGACGGACGGTGGACAATCCCCACGAGGACTAATACAAGCAATTTATAAACCCTAAACGTTTGTCTTTGAAACGGTTCCCAGCAGCATGTCTGTCCTCGATCGCCCCTAAGTTTTCGTTTCATTTATTTCCCATTCGACTGCATTGATATCCCCAACTCCCGCTAACCTCCTGACGTTTCTATTTCACAAAGACAACTTACGACTTCTTTGTTCCATTCTGCTACGGATTCTTCAGAAGATTCAAAAGATGCCACGACTGCGATACTTCCTGCCATCCCATTCCGTGTGTTCGACTGAAACTTTTATCTGCTGGAGTAAGCCAGCTAGCATTTAGGTAATTCGTAAGACAAACTGGGGCAGACCAGGCATTAGCCCTTTTGCTCTCTGAACTAAAAAGAAGGTACAAAACAGTATCGTTGTCTGGTAGATCAGATACTAATATTGAAAATTCACATTAATTAGGCTAAAGCAAGATATAAATATACACTATATAAGACATGTACCTAAAAAACAGATCGAAAATCTCATTTGTACGTTGCTAAATTTATATCAGTTGTGTTAAAAATTACTGCTTTCGTTAAGTTACTTTTATTATTTAATCGCGAGACAGGCATCAAATCAAACGTGTATCAAGAAAAGTTCAATGTATTTATTTAAACGTCAGGGAAAGGGTTCTACGTAAAAATAATGCGATAAAAATATCTACTCCCATATCAAAGCCGTAAATATATTTCCATCTGTATTTATCCATTCCAGCGGGCTTCAAACGGCTTTAAATCCGAAAAACTGAACAAACACGAAATACTGCATTTATTTTTAATACGAAATCTGACACAAACTGCTTCCGCTCGGCTGACCGCGCCGAATACGTACCTATATGTATTGATAAAAGTATAATCAAGTGGAAATGAAGCCAACCAGTCACAGAAACACCTCGCCAGCGTCGGGACGAGCTGCAAAGTCTTCCGTTGACCAACACCTTTCCTCTCCTTCTGTTAACATCATACATGCTATTTCCTAGACCGACATTTCCAGCGGTGTCCGCCCGTTTAAATGCCTGTCTGAGGTCCAAAGGCAATAAGGCCCGCTAATGTTATTGATTTGTTTGCTGGCTTGTCTTCATCGTCGCGGTAATACGGTACCACTGCAATTCAATGCTTGGAGAACCCTGTGCTCTGACATAAACCACAGATCGGTCTGTGATAAAAAACGGATCACTAAAATGCTGTGATGCTGTGGCCCTTTTGCTTTCATTCATTTGTTTGTTCGTTGTTATAGTCATCATCAGTAGCAGCGGCTGACGCTGGCCCGTGGCTGGCAGGCTAGTCTCTCAACGAACTGGCCGCAATGATGACCTTTTGGAGCGCCGACGAGTCTGACCCGTCGAGCGGTTGGATCGCGGGCATGACACCCGTCGTAACTGCCCGTCACGACGTCCCGATGGTCATCTATGGCGCGTTTGCTTGACCTGTTTACAACATGCCGTAGGACTAGTGCGGCAGGTACAGCGTGAGCAACAGAGCACATTGGCTGTAGCAGCTGGATAACTCGATTCGACATCATCAGCAGTGAAACCATCGGCCACAGCTGCCATTCCGAAATTATGGGTATTAGTATGGACGACTCGGTCGGGTCGCCATGCGGTAGGAAGTATGTGCCACGACGGATCACTCCACCACGGACGACGCTGCGTGTCTCTCCATCAATTCCATTCGCTACGAGCGAAATGCCGCCAACTATGACATCATAACGTTACCAACCTTCCTACAAAAAATCTATGCCACATCGCGTTATGCGCTCATTAGAACACGTTATGACATTGCTGCAATATATCAATGCCAAAAGTTCAGTCCTAGCGCACACTGCATCAACGGTAATTCGATTGTCAAAGCGTCTCATTCTTATTAGTATTTTTGTGTTTGGTAGATCCATTTATTATACTTACCAGAATATAGGTTATGCATTTGTATGGCGGTAGGTTAACTACGCTTTCCATATGGTAGGCAATGCTTTAGATACTGAATATCCCCGAAGGTATGAAGGCATCAATGGAGATGGCTCGTCACTTAAAAAATAGGTCTCGGAAACTGCTTCTAACACTTACTGGTATTTCATAAACTGCAGCTTTCAAATGGTTTCCTGTAAGTATTTTACTGGCTATAAATCTGGCTTTAAAATTATACAGTCTATGCGATGATTAATACTTTCCGCTTCGCAATTGGGATGTATGAGCTTGTTTTTTCTTATATTATATATTTATCGTTACCTCAAAAATTATTCCGAAGCTGTGTAATTGATTTTCTTGTGTCAGTCATTAAACAGCTTCAGTATAAGGATCTTTTACGACTCATGTTTTAATTTGCTTTTTTTCGCTGGACGCAGGATATAACATGGATGCAGGATGGAAGTTAGTCTTGTTGATTTGCTCTCATTCGTTATTAGTTTGCATCTACATATAACTACGAAGCTTTAGCCCAATGTTCATTACTGGTTTCTTCTTATGGCGATGTTACCGTGGAATATCACCGTCATTGTTAAATGAAGAGAAAGCTTTTTGAGGCCAAGGCCCTTGAAATAGCTATTAGTAAATATAAAAAAATCGCTTTTACTGAAAACAAATCAAGCAATTCCAAAACTAATGGTCTAACTGATCCGATGTCAAAACACATCTAGTTGTGTGATAGAACGCAAAACGGGGCATAGACTTGTCATATTCTGAAGTTCGTTGGAGAAGTCGAATCTGTGACAAAATTTAAACTATTTTATCTAACAATATAATTATTACGAAACAATGGGACCGACTGATGTTGTCATTTTTTAAGATAGACGAGTAGTCATAGTTTAATCTCACCCGCGCACCCGTGAATGTTAAGCACGTTGTCGTCCTTTGTTGTAATAAGTCCCTAATAAATACCCAGGCTTTTTGGCCAAACACCGGACTACACGGAAGGGCTACACAGTACATTGCATGTGGAAAGCTAGACAGAACTTCGCATGATTAACCTAACTCATACAGCTGCTGTGTATTTCCAGATTTTTTCACACATAACTGAAGCATTGTTAGGCTATATTTACCAAACCGGAAGCGTCACCATCGCTCGTAATCGTTCGCTATCATTTAATCTCCAATTAGTCCAATGAAAGCCAACGATAGATACACACATTATGTACTTATGATAGTATCATCGTGAAAAGCAGCAAACGTCGTAATATCTGTATGCATTCTGATAAGTAGATCTTCTAGAGTCACAATGTCAAGTCTCCATTTGTTACGAGTCGAATACCGCGCTAAATAGATGATAAAACATCGTTGTGGTACCAGAGCTGTTCGTATTTCACACTAGGTTCTCAAATAAGAAAAATCGTTTGAAAACTGGTCATTTTTTGGCATGTCATTTAATTCCTAGGTTATTATTTGTTCATTGGTTAGGGCTCTCAGGAGTATCTATCTGTCTGAATGATGCATGTTGATTTAACTTCATGTACAGATTTAACTACGGCTTTTGACGCTAACTTTTAAACCGTTTTTGATGATATTTTGTGGTATAGCACATTTAAAAAAAGCTCGCGCTGTAGCTCTTGTTTTATCAATTAATCAAGAACATTTTCTTAGATAAATGGCCTAGACACTCAATTTAAAGTTCGACATTTCAAAAAATATGTCAAGCAGACATGTTCAGTATTCTTTTGAACCTATCACTTTATGCGCAGCTGTAATATAAATGCCTGCCTAATTTAATTAAAAAAAAACTGATCCTAAAACTATGAATGGGCCTTATATGCTTTAAGTTCTTTAACTCATTATAGATTGTTCGAGTATAAAAAAAAAAACGGCTAAAGATTCATTTGGATGCTAAGCTTCCACGCAAATTACTTCTATTCGGATATCTATAAAAAAAGTTTTCATGTAAGCGAACGTAACATTGTAACTAGCTACAACGTAGAATCTGCAGCTAAACCAACAAATGCAATGGTTACCAAAGCTCTCCTGTACCTTTTGCCTCGACAGGCAAATACGTAAATTCACACCAGGTCGTGGTTTACTGCAGTCACCACATTAATGACCACTATCTTCAGTCACTTCCTATAAGGCAAGACAAATAAAGATATGCACTACCTGTCTACATAGGATAATAACTAGTATTAAGCAGATTTTTCCTCCCTTCCTATGTATCACACTGTATGTATGTATGTATGTATGTATGTATCACACTATAATCCAGCTAGATCGACAATGTGTCCACTTGCTAAAATGGGTGGTCTGATTGGATTGACTAGTAGCGACATTCGCTTGCGGAGATTCCTGCGAAGTTGCAAGAGCTCGACGCATAATCAGACGTATGTCCTTTTCTCCTCGCTCAAGTAATACATAAGGATCTCCGATACAACATCCATTAATTGCGAACTCAAGCCAGCAGCAGATTCGGTACACCGCATTATATGTATCTGAGAAAAACAGCTCCATAAGGGAGTAAGAAAGAGGTGAACTTAGTAATTCTTGAAGGTCAGTCTGTTGAAATGAGCTCATTACGGTTTAGCTTAGGAGATGTGTTTTCAAGTTAAGTGTTTGATTATGTTAATATAATATATGGTGATGATCTCATTTTACGAGCTATGCTAGCTATTTATTACGTTGAGTTTCAGTCCATTTAACTCCTTTAGTATATATATATATATATATATATATATATATATATATATATATATTTCTTCCTTAAGATTGTCCGTTGACCGCAAGAATATTGTTGTTTTATTCGATCCGCTTTCAGTATTCAATAGTATAAATCCATATACTTTATCATACCATAGACAAAATAACAGGTGTCTTTAAGAGACGTTCAGGTCATCGCAAAATATTTTTTCGTAACGCGTACGCGCAGATACTTTCCTAAACAATAGAAAGAACTGTCAATTGCTCTGTACATGTCGTCGAGTACACTTCTAGTTTTATTTTTTCCATCATCCGTGTCTTCTTCTTTTTCTTTCTTGGGATAACGTGTTCATTCAGGTCAACCTCGCCAACGAGGCCTTGGACTATAAGTTGGCAAATCATTTACACGGTTACCGCCTATGGCTTCGTCCACGAAGTGTGCGTGTCTCATCATATCTTCACTTCTTGTTTTTCTTCTTATTCGGATCTGTCCTGCCACTTTTTTTCTGTCTTCTGTTCTTTGAGTTATCACTTGTTCTGTTTTGATGTTTGTTTGTACATCCTGTGTGTGCTCTGCAAACGGCACGTATCTGATTTTCACTGTGGAACGTACGGTGCTTCCTTTTCAAATGAAAAGCAAGTGGGCTGACCGGGTTTTTTTTCTAGTAGGCGTGATCCATTGTTTCATTCTTCGTATGTACCTCTACCCACCACCCCCAGATTCTCGTCCTTCATTCTTTCTTTCAGTGTACTCTTCTGTCTTCCTCGCGTTCATACTCTCACTGTATGAGCGTTTATGTGTTTCGGTTGGCTTATCCTTGACCTCTCCATTTTCTTTACTTTTGTTTGTTAGAATATTACCTTATCCTGCTCGCTTGGCCCGTTACTTTCAACGTCTTAGCACAGGGCGTACGAATTTCAGTTACGGGGAGGGTTGAGCTCTCGCCAGGTCGAGTCCAGCAACGAGGGGTTTTTGTACTCGTTCAACGCTTAGCCGTTGCGTATGTGTTTATGGAGTGACCGGTTATCGTGTGTGAGTAGACTCCTCTGCGAACAGTACTCAGTTGCCGTCAACGTTACTTTCACTGACCCTAGTCGCAGCTACCGCACTGGCTAGATCCAGGTTTCGTACCGCTCGTCCTTTGTTCGTTTTGCCAAAACCTTCTTGTCCAACGAATCATCGTTTGTATGCGATGCGGCCGCATCGCTACTCGTGTAGCCTCCATTCCTGTTTTGTGTGCACCCCGTACCTTCCCTCTTCGTTCATGAACCGCTTCCTACAGGGTCGCATGCCCGGCTTCGTCTGACACGTCTCTGTGTTCTCGACCTTGAAAGCGCTGGCATTGGCTTGTTGTAGCGGTCGAGGTGGCCCGCTGCGACTGCAGCAGCATCGGCATGATCGAGCAGAGGCCTGCATGCGTTACCACGTCAACATTGCTATGATCACGAACTAGTGACTTGCAACTCAATTCTGTGCGCGTTTTATTTTTTTCCTTTTCCCTGATTTGCCGTTTCTGTATTTTCCGTTCTCCGCAGTAAAGACAACACGAGACAGCACCTCTATACGTAAGATATATGGATGCAATACTATCTACATCGGCATTCTCAGAAGTAACATTCAGTCCTAGCCTTTCTTTTTGCCATTTTACGCATTCAGTGACGGTGGTATCTTACTCCATATCTGCCGATCCGGTGTTACCTCATCATGTCTTCCGTTCTTTTAATACACTTGCATACAAATTTACATCTAATAAGTCTTCTTGGGTGAGCCTACTGCTGTCACTAGGTAGAGCAGAAATGACGTCGAGCCGATAGAGTCTTTCTTTTACTAAGTATTGATTTTCTCCTATCAAACGTCAGTATTAGCGGCGGGTTGTATCTCATATCGTATTTGAAACGCGTATTAAGTACGCGGCACGAGTGTGCCTAAATGGCGTTGCTCTATAGTTTTTCAAATGTATTTCCTATCGTGTTGGTGAAAGGCTCTTATTGGCCTGTACAGGTTTATACTCGTTACGTACCATAAAGTTGTTGAACATGCAAAAGCTGCTTACTTAATTGTGTTGCAAGAAGATGGGAACAGAAGTAGGGGAAGTGGAGCTTCTGATACCGAAGCATCGTCAGGATTTTAACGACATTCAGAAATGTGTGATTTGAATGTTTTAATTGTATATTTCCTGGTAAAGAAAATTCATAAGCAGCTTTTTCTTCTGTACGTTTGTCCAGTCTTTCGTGCTTATCTTGAAGGGCTATTGAAAGCTATTCTTGGCAGATTATGATCTAGCAGTTATCTTAACATCTTCCTGACCTGGATATTAGAAATGAGTAAATGTTTAAAACAAACGTAATCTATCTTACCTCATGTAGCATATAACATGGGTAAACAGAGTGGCTAATTTCGCGTCTAAAATACGGGTAATTTTTAGGACGTTCGTTAACTAAGCACAATGCGTTGAAGACTTTGGATTATTCGCGTATTAAATCAATTAACCTATTTTGTCATTGAACTCCGACTAAACATCACAAATTTTAAATCGGTAACATCCACGACTTTAGAACGTATCTATAATATCATCTTCGGATGCGCTGATGTCACGTTAGTTCTTTATAAGACTGAACGAAACTAAACTTGGGACGGAAAAATAATACGGGCTTCTATTAAGCTTAATCTATCTATTTAATGTCAGCTAAAAGGCTTTAAAAAAGATCCATGACTGCATCGCTCGCGCCCATTATCTAGGTGAGCGGTCTGAAGTGGTCAATTGTATGCGATCACTCAATTTGTTTCTTGTTATTTAACCATATTCTTTAACGGTCTTTAAATCCCGTCTTTATGCTGACATATTGCAGTTTGTTGGACTCACTAACTTTTTGATTTAATTTCTTTTTGGAAGTAGGTTGCATGCTAGCCCATCGCTGAGAGACACCCAGATAATTCTGACCAATATGGTAGCCTTCAAAGCTTTTTATAATGCTGTAACATTAAAGTTCTATTTAGAATTCTTTATTTGTAAATTTAAACTCTTTTATGGTTTTGGATTGGATTTCGTTAATATCTCGCGGAATCAAGCATAGGTGATTAGACAAACATAACTGAACTACTTTCGAACTTAGTTCATTCCCTTTCATGACGAAAACATACTGAAGACACAACAAACAAAATACCTGTGGGACGGTTTGCTGAACCCTGCTTTCGTTAAAAACGTACCGAAAACTCACATTTCATCTTCATTTACACACCAGCATTTATAAAGTCTCCAAGAGCTATCCTTTAATTTTAATAACACGTCTGCGTTCTACATTCAACCTTATTGACAAATTATTTTGATATTATGCAGATACTTCATCGGCCTTCGGGGAAGAAACAAGCCTGAAACACCTCTACCTTCAGCGGCGTTGTCTGGGTTTTCATGTGGAATTGGCCAACCATTTAGTATTCGGGATAGCTAAAGGATTTTTTTTTGCAATGGCGCTAGCCATCTGTGCAAAACATGCAGCTGTTTGGGTCACGTTTTTTTCTCCTGGTGCACGTGTGGCGTTAGCTCAAAGCTTGCGAGCTGATCCTTCTGTAACCGGACCCATTCTTAGATTTTTCATAGCCCAAAAAGCATCCTGTGACTTTGTACCTACCCAGAGTCCTGTCCATTGCAAACCTTTATGGTAACATTAGGTGACGTAGTCCCACTTATCTGACAGAAACACTTTCTCAGTCAACAACAAATAGTGTAGCATGTCCACGCTTTTTCGTGGCCAACAGTTCTTGTTCGAATTCAGGCAAGAACGGAAGATTCCTTCAGCTGTAAGTAGGTGTTGGGAAATCAGTGAAGTTACGTGCTGTATGATGTACGGCGGCAAAGGTAATTCTCACAGGGCGAGGTCGCAATTTAGACTTTTCTTAAGAAAAAACTGATTACGTCTTCATGTATGTGCGTGAATGTTTAAAGACTTCCTGTTGTTTTTTATTACGGGATCTTCCAGTCTCAGCTCTGGACAAAGAGGCGCTAACCAGGGTTGCAATGGTGTTTAGCGCTCAAATAAGATTCCTTGGCTCAACATCGACTTTGTATGTTGCTGATAAACCTTTGTGTTCGGCGATCGCCGTTGTTTTCCACGCGAAAAAACAGCAGAAGGATCTCATCGCTCTCAAGCAGCCTGCTCATTCATACAATTAGACACAACATTTAGATGATGTTATAAAACTGTAGATGTACGCATGCAAAGCGCTTGTTAAATCGAAAGTAGTCATAACAAGAAATACCATTATCATCCATATATGATACCTAGAACATTTAGGTGTTACTCCTGTAATGCTGGTTGGTGTTTTTAAGTATCGACTAGCGGCGCGATGACGACGTATGTGTCGGCTGCTCCGAGAACCATCACCCATCGACGTAAGTGGCGCAAGAAAAAGAACGATGACCAGAAATGATGACTACGACGTCGTTGATGATAACGCTTCAATGGCTTTCGTTTACTATAATACCTGGCGTTCGCTGCTGGCGTCACCACCTCAATCAACATCTACAAAGCAAGTAGTCTAACTTTTTTCGAGCTCTTACCTAGTTCTCCAGCCGATCGACTAGATCCCAGTTTACCGTTAAGTCAGTCTTCAGCAGCAGCAGCAGCAAAATTATTAGCAACATTATTGCTGGTTAGGCGCATCAAGAGGCGTAGGAAGCTTGAATACAGAGGTGCTGTCGATATTGGCGCTGTGTAAATGTTGATGGAGTCTTGTCAGTTAGTGTCTGTCTATCTGTGTGTTCGTTGGGATGCCAATAATCTATCATTCTCAGAACAACGCTTTTTTATTCACTACGCCCTCTAGACGCCCTGCCGCAATACCCTAGGTTTTTTCGAACCGTTGTTTGCTTGTTATGTATTGTCTAGTGGCCTTTAGCGTTATCCGCCAGCGGCTACAGCTGTTGCCGCTAGGGGGCAAAAGTCTCCAAGGGGCCCCGTTCGTCTGATCTAACCTATTATAGTGCTGCGTGGCATTTGATTCACATTTCTTGTCGCACCAACGCGATCGCTACAAGCGGCACAAACTGAAAATTGAAGCAGGCCAGCTCGTAGAGACAACAACAATCACCAGCGATCGCCCGGTTGTTGCCCTGTCCCACGACAGCAACAACCACGGCTGTAGCTGCCGCTTCGCTAGTGCCTTAAACGGCCCCGTCTTAAGCGTTGATCCATCCATTGCGGTCCTAGCTCAGTCACCCAACGTCGTTCCAACGTGAGACATCTAAAACCGGACCGAGTGGGGTTAACACAACAGCTTTCTACCATCTATTCCCCTCCTGCCTTCTGTCTTTGCACCGTATCACAATCACTGGACTTCCATTTCTTTCACAAAAAGAAGCAGAGCCACTAAACGACGACTTCAATTACACAGTAGGACATTATTGGCTCCAGAACCCTTTCCTCCCTAATCCATTACTGCTGCTCCTTCTTCGACTTTTTTGTTCCGTTGTTGTCATACCTAGCTTTCGTGTGGCGATGGATAGGGCGCGACCCGGAAGTTCTACCAGTCAAGCAAAAGCAACCCGTGTTTGCAGTGATGACGCTCTGCTAGTACTGCTGGTATCACGGTTAGCAGCATCAGGTGGTCACTGGGAGAAACGGCATAAATCGCTTTTTTAAAAGAAAAATCCCCAACTTTTACTACGAAAGCAACAGCGAACAAACGAATGAACACCGATAGTAACAATGATGGCTCGACATCATAATATATCGAACCGAGAGCAGTGACGAAGTAATGTAGTGACTGTGAGCCACGTCTGCCAATGCCTCCGCTACTGATGCAATCGTCAAATGATGTTTATGAATCACGACTATTTTTCGGTGGATCACTGCTCGTAAGAACTGTGTTGTCAGTGTCGTGTTTGTTCCCCCCGCTGTGATCACCTCTACAGATCGCTATCGCTGCCGTCACAGTGATTGTCGTCAGGTTTCTGATGATGCCTGCGCACATCGTCATACATAGTTTGTGTATTACACATACACAAATATATATAGATACACATGAAGTACTCCCGTATCCGGGAATAAATGTTCCAGTTGCTTTGTTAGCTAATGATGACGTTGCCATCAAGTGCGGGTCAACAAAACATGGAAATGGATTTGCTAATAGGCTGTTACAAGTGAACTGAGCAGACTCTGAAATTATACCAATTTATATTAGTCTAGTTGGGTTAGAATAATTATTTTTTAACGTATGTTGGAGGTACTATATTTGATCTTCGGCACGCTCGCCCCTGCGTTTTAGTAGTTTCCGGACTGACACATATATAGCATTCACGTTCCCATGTATAATTTCTCTGTCTACCCCTTCTCAAAGAAAATAGCGAGATTTGCTTGCCTACCAGTTGCCCTTTTTGGAGCATGAATAGCTTGGTAATTTATATCACGGATTTAGAACAAAAGAATAAGCTGGTCAAAGCTAATTCTGGATATTCCTTTGCTCAGTGTTGGAAGTAATTGAGGCATAGCGATGCGGTTTTGCGTTGTCATAAAGTAACCGGACTGCGTACTTTTGATTGCCATACGAACAACCTACAAATCTCTTGAGGAACTCCACTTAGTAGACATTTATTATTCCATTTTCAGCGAATGTCTAATAGTTGCACATGCCTCTAATATCCATCGCTTTATATTCGAGCCTTCTTAACACTGCCACCGAACTCGATTTCTTTCTGAAGGGGGGTGATGCCGTCTTTTTGTCTGGTCTCTCTCTATTTCTCGCCATAGAAATTGACTGTGGCGAGCGTAGGCTCCAGGCAGATTTGTTGTTGAATAAAGTTCTGCAAGCAGCATGTGAAATACACGACACGCACTTCCAACTGGCCTGGTGTCAATTCACGAAAGATTAATTCTTTAGTTGGTTTCCATATTTTCAGTATTTGGGTTATAATTCTGTAACAGGTCGCATGAGAAATGCCCTTAAACTTCAAGCTCCGCTTTTGTTAAAAGCTTTCTCGATCGTAGCAACAGGCCTTATTGTTCTCGTCACGACATCTGGTCAGCTCGCTGGTCTTCAGTACTTAAGTGTCTGCTCCTAAAACATGCAGACATCGTACTTTCGCTTAAGGTGTCCTTGTCTACTTTCTTCACCAATTTTTGATAAATCTTCAAACAAAACCTTGGATCGAAAACTTGCCACTGATTTCTAATTTCCGAGACCAAAAGATGTAGTTCCTTCTTAACTTACTTTCTAGGAGCGCACTTAACAGACTTTCTTCCACAAGTTTGTAGAAAATTGGAGTGTTTATCAGCGAAATTTCGTCTGCCAGTGGCGCGTAATTCAAAAGCTATTCAGTTTCAAAATCCGCCGGATTTATATGTAACAGCATCGTATTTTTCAACGTCTGCTTTGTTCTTTTCCCTTATATCGTAATACAGACGCGAACGAAGGGGCAGGGACGACAACATAACTAGTTTTTTCATACCATATATATATAGAAGTCAGCGGTATCGATGTAAGCCACACTACTGTTACCGACAAGGAGTCACGGCGGTGATACGAGGAGCCCAAAAGGTCCAGTTCTGTACTATTCGTTTATTCATCCATCCGCAGGTTGGGGTCGGTGTTTTTTTACGAATACCTACTAACATTTTAAAAGAGTAAGTAAAAAGATGAAAATGTATCTAAGAGCTGGCTATAAACGAATGGATGAATTTAGCTGAAGCAGACGTCAGTAAAATTTGTCAACTCGGTCGCAACTGAAACACTCGTTGGGAAGACTACAAAGAATAATCAAACGCCGCAGCAACAATGATATAACGACACGCAAATGTTGTTACGCTTCTGGGAGTTGCCTGCCTGGCCGTGTCGAATATTATTATTATTATGAGACTGACAAAAATTTGTATAGCGGTGGCATCCGGAGATGAGTACGCTATCATATCGGTGAAACAACGCCCGCCTAAGATGCTTCTAGCAGATTGCCAGCCCGCATACGTAAGCCATCATCAGCTAACCGGGGGGTATAATCCTATGATTCAATGAGAATGATTCAGTTGAAAGATGGGGCACTGACGGCTGAAAGTTACATTGTGTGTTGATAATACTGTGCCTAGATAATACCCTGATAACTTTAATTGGCGAGTTTTCGTTACTTTGTTAGCGTTATTATGAGTGCACTACATTCGCATGGATACTGGTGAAACCCAAGCTGATATTGGACAGGATTGTATGTATACAAAGCTAAATATGGCAGAGCATGATCGCTCTGTTATTTGGATATTTATTTATTTTTAAACCAGTATCATCTATCAAGATTTCGAAAGCAGATATCAGGCAATGCTTATGCATGAGGAGTTACGAGTATTTCAACTATTTTATTCCACGCGTATTCCCTCTTTCCGTTCTGATACCGTAACAGGATTTTCTACTTACTATTCTAACAACGGATTTTGTGTCTATAAAAAAAAGAAAACTTTAATACACTATGATGCTTATTCTGAAAAAAATCACGATGTGCATAAACTTATGCATATCTTGCACCCTTTTGAGGGCAACCTCACCATGAAGCTATTAGCATTCTGTTAATAAATAAACTTAATATATAAACAAAAAAACAACTAAGGCATATCGTAGCCTGCTTGTCTGTTCCGGCTTCCTAAGGCGCTAACTTTGAATGCTTATCAGCCGTGATTCTAAGTGATAATGGAAAACTCAAGTCTACTATCGCCTACATACATAGGTGCATCAAACGATACCAGTTTAGGTGCTTTACGCTAACCAGCTATTGCCAAAATGTTTACAGGAGTGTTTCGCAAGCCTGTTACGTCAAATGCTATTTCCTTGATGTGCTTCTTAAAAGCTGGTACCGTTCGTCATGTTTTGCTTGAACAACCATTTAAAATGACTTTGTACGCCTAGAATAAGGCAAATCAAGGCAATCAAACTGTTGGATTAATTAGATCCACCTCCCTACAAAAAAGAGAACCACCGTATTTACGCGTAGATATTAGATTTCTAACGCACGCTCTGTTATTGTCACGCGTTACAGCTAATCTTTTATGTAACTATTAGATGTAATTACTATGTTTGTCGCTAAACACAAGTAATAACCTGCCTGAGTCAGGATGCAGATATACACTTTGGCTTCCCAAAGGCCGCAATAACGTCGATGAAAACACTCCTGGACAAACAAAGCGCTGTGGAAGTTGGGCTACATGCTATGTAGGAGCTCATTATCAGGTGGAATTTTCATTATATGAGCAGTAAAGGGCGCGTTGTACGCTTTACTCTAAAGCCTAAAGTATACGTATAGGTGGTCGAGATACGAGTGTGGGCCTTTCAAAAACCTAAAAACTTCCTAAAAATCGAAAATCATAAAGCTTGGATGATTACCAGCACCATGAGTACCGGCTAGAAATCCGATTTAATCGAGCATCGAAGCTCTACCCATTATGAACTCGACTGGGTATTGCATATTTGCGGCAAACTGTATCAAATGCGCTTTCAAATATTTATGCTATAGTTTACATAATTATTATCATTCTCCTCTTTAATATAATCTGTATTTATTTTGTAAATTTCAGTCAAACGGAATATTTTCTAAACGTGGTAAATAGTGCTCTTCTAAAAGGTGGTACGCTTGACAGTCAATAACGTATTACAGCAGATTATAATGCAGATAGCCGCTGAACTATATCTCACCGAAGGCGAGCGTCGCCATTTTCTGTTTTGTTGAAGCGACTAGTCGATGCGATATTCCGATTTTCCGTAATGGCAACTATACTGCCGACCATATATGGAACAAAACAGCATCTAGAACAACCAATGTGAGTTTAAGTGATTATGTATGGGCACATAATGATAATTTAATTTTAGGACACAGAAGGCCTACTAGCCACGGGCCGAGCGACTTTGATGTTTTATCTGGGCACCAACGTCGTTCGAAATAATTGGATGAGCACGAAGAAAAGAACTTTAACCTTGAGCTTTAATTCATTTCTGCTTTTGGTGGAAAAGTATAAAAGAAATAATCTAGCTGAAGGGTACACGGCAGTGTTTTACATGGTTTGCCGTTTTTGAAGTTTATGAGCCATAACTGTGACTCAGTCACAATATTATAATTATTTGTTAATAAGCCGAGACACGGCCACCTGAAGGGCGCTTTAAGATATCATGCCATTCGTATCTGCCCTTTTTACGGTCCTCTGTCTTTTTCGTTCAAACCGTAGTAGTAGATAGGAGCATAGGTAAGTGATGCCATTATATTCAACTTAGTTGTTCAAAAGGTCGTAATTATCGTTTACGAGTTGCTGATTGTTACCGAAGACTTGGACTCGAAAAAATGGGTACGTCTGATAATAGGAATAGCACTTTTACCTTCGTCATCTTACATTCTGGATCAGTCGAAACAGGCCTGCTCAGCTGTGTCAAGTATTACAGGGAACCTACACGTATTTGAATTTGTCTCCACAACGGTTTGTTATGTTATTATTTGTTATGCAAACATAGCATTCTCGACCTGATAAACGCACTTCTCTAGGCTTTCTGAGTTTGACAAGGAATATCTTGAGTCAATTTTGATAAATTTCCCAGATAAGCCTGTATCTTTTAGATGTCGAGCTTTCATTGAATGCGCACCATATTTTCTTGCACCATTTTTGACAGCGATAAAAATCAGTGCCAAAAATTCACTCGTTATTTCCTGAGATACCTGTCATTGAAATGTTAATTCAAAATAGAATTTTGCGATATGGGTGAACTAAAGACAAGGGCCTTGTGAAGCGAAGAAGCCGTTTTTATCGGTATGTGAAACATGACTATTAGAAAACGAAAAACACTAGAAAAGAGGGCCAAGCAACAAAAGCGGACATTAGCTCCCGAAAAAACTAAGTAAATCAGTCTGCAGAATTTAACAGGACCGACTATTTCTAATCTAATTTTAATATGCCTGCTATTTAATATGTCTGCATGATGTTAAAGTCTGTATATTTTAGTCTGACCCAATGGATGTCCGCTGAAGGCTGTAATTATGTTGGGTTTATGTTTGAGTATCTATCTTCTGATACGTTGGCTAGGCAAACTCATCTCTTTTTTAGCAAAGCAATGTACGCACATCTTAGGTCCTCTTCTTTACGCACATCGAATAATATCATTACAGGACTTTTTTAAATAAGGACATATGATCTGCTGCCGTTTAGCAAGCTTAAATTGATCGGCTGCGTTTACCCCAAAATCGCGTATCTACAAACGTACTGAATTGTTAACGGGATTGGTCTCTGTTTGACCCCACATGCTGGATAGAACGTCTATATTTTCTATAACTAACAATAATAATCGCTCATATCTGATATAGATGGATAGGCTGGCTACGTAAATAGTCGTTTTTCTTGCGTTAAAGTCTGTCCATTATTCTTACTCTTGCCGTACTACATGCAAAAGAAGTTCGATTGCATTGCGGTTTGAGGTTATAATTATACTATCCTACTAAATGAAGCTTATTTAAAAGGACGGGTTATATTACAAATTTAATCGATTGAAAGGGGCTTTGAGGCGTCAGCGCAACTTCAAAATCCACGCTTTATGAAGAAGGGCCAATATGCTTGTGACTTTTAATTCATCTTCCTAATAATGATCAAGTCAGTAGAAATAGCTTTTGACAAAACATATCATCTGACACAGCTTTCGTGTAGTGTTAGAAACAATCACTACCTGCGCCTAGAACCCTTGTCCAATTTACTTGTCGGCCTAAACAAAAGTAACATTGTTCACTGTTTTTTAAGCGGTGTATTTATCAAGCTACATCATTCCAGTGCCGGACAGGATATATTGAAACACTGAAATGCAGATCCCATGCTTTTTTTCCCTCTTTGCTCTATTTTTTTCGCCCAGATCTTTGTTTTTCTATGCCCTATCCTTGCGATATATACAATTAAAAACAGTGTCGGCGCCGATAATAACAACTGCGACACGTGCAGGTTGAATGGTAAATCTATTATAAATTAGCAATCATATCGAATAATTGTCGTTATATATATATATATATATATATGTAGGGTGAACGAAAATTTTTCAATCGGTTGGACAGTCTACGTTTCACATACGTTAAGGTAGCTAGAAATATGCAAATTATTTCAATAGGGAGCAGATTTGACCGTACAGCACATTTTTCAAATTGTTTAAAGCCTTTTGATCTACTCAGTATATATTTAGACACACCTAAATAAATATTTCCTGCATATACATGCTGGTAGTGTTAATAAAAAAAAATCGCACCTATTTTGTTATTGGGTCTATGCGTATGTCGTTTCCAGGTGGTGGTGGCGCTAGTGGTGAAATTTGTATATCGCTAAACACATGCTCCGCTGTTCACAAGCCTCCAGCGATGGTCGGTCAGTATTAGGCCAGGCATCTTTCTACTGCCGTTCGTTGACGTGGGGGCAATATAATAATAGAAATAGTTCAATGTATATACATTGTGACGGCGGCGATATTCGAATCGGCGCCGAGCCCATCCAGCCTTGTGGCGGTCATGCCATCGTCTCACTGCTTTTTTATTGGGTAACCTCGTGGCGCGTCACAGACGGTCGCACGCTATCACTATTCTATCTGTAGAATATACAGTAATAACTGTAGTTTTAGATATAGTTTCAGTTTGCTGTAATCATGGTGGCGGGCACCAGAACACCACCGGAGGTGGATAGTGAAGTCACCAGCAGACGTTCACACCCAGCGATGTCACGCGCATTTTCTTTCAACGTTTGTGTTTTCACATAGAAGTTGATATGTGTAAACTGTGTGAGCTAGATACATGGTAGTCTTTTATCTCTGGCTATGCACAAGTGAAGCAATGGGTACTTTTGCGAAGCATTGTTCGCTCTAGATGATCGTTAAGGCGGTAATTGTTTATGTACTTTATAGCTTAGACTTACTATACCTATCTACGTGTTAAAAAATTATCTGAAATTTACCAGCAGTAGCGGTTAGCAGCATCAGAAAACATGTTTCTACCTTTATTCCAGTTTAGGTACGAGTAAAGTTACAAAAGTAATACTGCTTTATTGAACAATCGTGCTATAATGCTAAAAGTGCATATTGAGATTCTTGAAAATCAAGTTCGTCTCGTCGAACTATATAAAATTCAACTCTAAGCAATAAATGTTAATGAACCGACCGAAAAATTCTTATGAATTTCAGTCACCTGTTGGCTAAACTGAACTCAACGATACGCTGTGAGGTGAATACAATTACACTTATCTGGGTATGTTTTTCTAAGAAGAGTCAAAAACACTGGACTGAGAACATTCGCGTAAAATAACTCAAATAAGAAAATCAGTTATTTCTAACATGACGCTGCGGTGTGGCAGGGTAGGCGGGGCAACTAAATGAATAAATTCATGAATCAGTAGATGAAAAACCCGTATCATATTTAACACATTAAATGCTATGAGGTCAAGAGCCCAAGCAGAACGTAGTACCGTATCAAAAGGGCATGCATATTTGGTACTATTTGTTTAATTCAATCGCCACCTGCAGCATACTGAATATTGGGGCATTTTACAAACGGAGTTGAGCCACTAGCGAGTAGTTGTCAACTAGAATAGTTTGAGATGCAACGCCCCCAGAAAGTATTATAAGATCACACAGCAAATCTGAACGCACAAATAAATTTTCTGTGTACGCATTGAATTTTATAGTAAAAAGTGTGACTTCTCCGAAGCGGTACACATTTGAAACGTTTCCTTACTTTATTGGTAGGCATATTGCACATATATATGCGCGTTAAGTGATTCGAACCACCAACGTCCTGGATTGAGCATCTTGGTGCTGTTTTTCGGCCAATTGCGCCATCACTGGCTTTGTCACTAGAACTATGTAAATGAATAATACGTATTGATATCAAAGCTTACGAAAACATCTCAAACTCGATATAGAATGTTGATTGTTTGTGTTCTTATCATTTTTGTGCTGGTATCTATTCTGGTATGCTTGCATTCAAATTGACGGAAGGTGGATAAATTTGCCAGCCTCTGCACGGCCCGTTAGATCAGTCATAAAAGTCAAACATAACAGAATTATCTCTTGCATTGATGGAGAGTCGAGTATCCGCGTAATATGTGCTGACTGCTAATAGAGCTCGCAGTCCTATGCGGGCTCGTTGATATCAGATTTAGTCCATTAACAGACCCCTACACAAAAGTGGCGTAGGCTCGCATATACCTGCAGCATTACATACACATCATGATTACTTATTTTTTGATTATGAACGTATTTGTTATTCTAAACCTTTTTATCTAAAAGGGGTCGCAGTTTGACGTATGAACTTATTATGACAAAAAAGTAATAGAGGTGGCGGAATTTCTCGTATAGTTTTTACTGTGAATAAATATTTTGTCCGAAAGTATGTTAGCATTGTATAAGATGGCGGTTGAAATCCCGTATGAAACAGATTGGTCCCGTCGTATACGATTAAAGCTAGACTTCTACGTCGTTATAATATACGAACTCTCATATGATGAAACTTACTAACGTTAGATGTCCTTTACATATAGCGTTTCTTAATAGGAAACTTTCCAGCTTTACGCAATGGCATAAAATTTGTGCGGTTGCTGTGCCCCTCGTGTATTCTGTCTTTCAACTCAAAGATGAAAAGAAAAGCATTGCGAACCAACCTAGCACATATGTCAAAGAGTCTGCGTCAAAAAGAAGCGTTGCCTTTTATTTCTAATATTAGCTGTGAGAACTCTAGACACGTACGCCGTCCGACTCGGCTCGTGAAGTTCGACATTCAAAAGCGCCTATACCGATATTATGTTCAGTTAATGTTTTGATCTACAGTTTTTTTCAGCTTTTATTCAGTCCTGTCTTTCCTGTTGGAAAAAGACAACTTTCAAAAGAAGGCGCTTCACTCGGATTACGTTCGTACGGAGCTCAAATCTAGATCAATTCGTGTGACTCTCTGGTCTCCGAGCCCCTTGCGCGCTGATACTCTTTAGCCTTCTATAGTGTTTGCATTTGACATGCCTGATACGAGCAAACAACATTGAAGTCTTTCACTAAATTCATGAATGATAAATTAGGCCCAACAAAAAGCCTGACTTTCTACTTCTAAAAGTTTACACTTTATGTAATCATTAAGCCTATAAGTGTTATCTTCATATTTTGTAACGAATTGCTCTGTTTGAAAACAGAACGATAGATGTTTTATAACAGCTTCGAGATTGAGGGTATCTAAGTGTTACCGTTGTTTTCAATATGTAGTACCTCTACATTGCTCGGAGTTATACATGCCAGCGGAAAACAATCAGCAAAAAAAATTATGTTGGCAGTGCTTAAAGAGACGAACAGAAAAGTAACGACGCGCACGTCAGACTCTGTATATCATATCGTTTTGCTTCAAGCGTTATTGCTAGAAGCAGTGGATTGTCCCCATGATGAAATAATGATCGTATACGAAGTCATGAGCCTTGTTAAAACCTAGATACGAAGCAGGGATTTAACAACCTTATTTTATCCGCCACGGATCAAGTAGTAGTTTTGTTTGCTATGTATTACCTAATCAATTAAAATATCATAGTTCCAGTATACTTAAACGTCAGTCATTAAGTTCAGTAAGTTTTGTGACGCAATAATAGATGTAGGGGTTCGTTTCTGATAAACATACGATGAATCTGCACCCGCTTTGATACAAGTCGTTCGTGCTCCATATTGGATTCTGTATAATGGTAGTACTGGACACCGTCTTGTGCCGATTCCCAGTAATCGTAGATAGAGTTGTCGTACACGCGAGCCCACAAATAGAAACGCGGGCAGTGCATTTAGGGAAGTCGATAATCAATAGGAAACCTAAGAACTATTCAAATGTGTTTGGGGCACTAGAACAATAACAAGTGGATTTTGAAGCTGCACGTACATGTGTTTCATCCAAACAAACTTCACAGTTTTTACATGCATGTACAAAAGTGCGCGATATGCCAGTTTTAAACAGTTTCTTTAGACGAAACTTTTTTTTCGGTTTTCTATTAATTATTAACTTTTTTAAGGTTTTCTATTATCGTGTACTTTTAGAGAACTTTTTTGAAAATTCACAAAACATATGCTAAAAACGTTTATATATCCTTAGAGTCGTTCATGTACGTGGGATGCTTGAATATTCAAGCAGTATATAAATCATAAAGTTGATTTTGCTTTTCATGGTTGCACTATTTATTTTGTTACTGCTGCTTTCAATTTTTTTTTTCTAAAGGGTAAAAACGCTACTGATTTATCAATTAATTAATGGAGCCCATTTGAACTATTTCAATTTATTCTATGCATTTTTCTGAATAATCACGTCTGTTTTCTTCGCGCGTTCAATCATTGTCTTGTCGTTTGTTCCGAGGCATACCGAAAATGTGCTATTTCACATAAGCGGCTCCTAAGACAATATAGAAATGCAGACGGCGTCTTGACATTTAGGCGACGACGGTAGCAATACTTGTGTGCTACGACAACAGAAAATGGTTTTTTTTTTTCAGACTGGCTACAATATGACGGAAGAGAGTTCCCCTAATTTAGACGTAACTATGTCAACATGTGCACCTTTTATTTACGATAGTTTTATTTATTTACTAACGACCCTTTGTTTAATGATAGTGGACGAATGTTTTCGATGCCCAGCGGGGAACGAGTACTGAGTTAAGGAA
The DNA here is from genome assembly GCF_002443255.2 of Varroa destructor. Taxonomy (NCBI): domain Eukaryota; kingdom Metazoa; phylum Arthropoda; class Arachnida; order Mesostigmata; family Varroidae; genus Varroa; species Varroa destructor. The sequence goes on along the minus strand of NW_019211454.1, from coordinate 55,106,747 downwards.
CAAGCACATTTTTCATGATCATTATGCTATTAGTGACTTTTTAATGGGTGCAAGAGATTGTAGGAATAAATGACATGAAAAACAAGTAACTGGGCAAGCATTCTGGGCGTGTTGCGGCAGTGCGGTCAACGGGAACTTTTCAACATCTACAACAAGAAAGCCTGTTTTAATCATAGCACATAGCCTGTAGCAAATAAAGTATTGTCAGTATCTTATTCACATTGTAAATCCTCCAAAGGGTGAAGGCTAATTAACTATCGAAGGTATACAGAATAGTATTTTTGTGCTAGAACTTGTCCCTACTCTAGGGGACTGATAGAAGTACCTACCCGTTTTTAGTTCGCTTATACTGACCTGTTATCGCTGCTAATTGATTAGTACCAATTGTCAGATATTCAATGTGCTTTTACTTACATACGGGAAATAAGGGCCGAGAACCAGCGCACTGAACCCATAGTTGGACTTAACTAAACTGTGTAGAGGTTTACGATCTATGAATGTTGATAAGCGGCTTCGACTTAGCTTAAGGCTCTCTTAGCTACGGCCTGCAAATGCAATAGGTATATATATATACGTGTACATATATTTATGTGTGCATAATAACGTGTGTGTCTCACGAAGTGAAACGTAAGGCATTTTTAAAACACACCGAGCCAGTTATTGAGTTAGATACTAACGATACGTGGCCTTTATACTTTACGTGTCACCTCAAATTTATTTAATGAACTAGTTAGATCTAAATGAAAGAAAAACCGAACAATTAGAAAATATATTGATACACGCCATGGATAGAACACGGATGATTGCATTCATCGTTCAGATATAACTATAGGCTCTCTTAAACTAGACATATTTTTTGGAACGGGTGTTACCTCCACGAAATTATTTTAAGGCTGTAACAATATAAACCCATTGTCAACGTCCGTCCTTCTGCTGACTGACACTATAGACAATCAATCTACTTTAAATACTGCTAACATATCACTAAACAAGCCTCTAGCCTCAACGTAGGTACTAGATACAGCCACTGTATATTTTTAAAATCGTCTATATTCCTTTCAGCTATGTACTTCTGGCGACACCACTTCCAAGAAGAGGCGGTCAACTTTATGGGGGAGTTATAGTATTGTTAACTCGGCCAGAAATTCTTTCATTATCGAAGCAATTTACTGCGCGCAGAAAGAAAACCACAACGGCAAAGCTGAAGACGCTAGGCTTAAATGACAAACTCAAATACGATAAGTTTGGGAAGAACTTTTTCAATTGAAGCATCAGGCCAGCACAGAAAGGTATAGTGTTTAGATCTATGAGAAGAACACAGCAGTACTGCTTCGATCTAAACATGCCAATATGAAAGGGCAACGGATTTCTTTCAACGCATAAAAACATTGTCGTTTTTTTTTTGAATACGTTCACTGCTTAATCAAACTAGTAGAAAATCTGTTATATTCGGAATAACGTGGTGGAATAACAATGGTGCGTGAGGAATGTTCTGCTACATTCAGAATTTTAGAGATTAGACTGTGAATGAAAAGGCATACATTGGAAAAATACACATGGCCTTATATAAGGTACAGCACCTAAAAAAGCAAACTTTGTCGAGCTGTTTGTCGAAGCGGGCACATAGGGGCGACACGGACTGGGTGATAAGTGCGCAAAAAAACCCTTCAATGCATTGCCATAGTAACTACAACTAACAGGCACATAGTCATGCTGGCTCAAATCCAGCGACGGTAAAAAACATTACTAGATTAATCAGAAACTAAGAAATTAAAAAAAGAGAAGGTATTAATATTACGATCAGTAGTTGCTTATATGGTTCGCACGCTGTTTCACAGCTCTGTTGGAAAAACTCTGGAAAACGATAGGACCCATTACGGTTAGGCTTGTAATGAGGCAAATCCTTGACGCTGATCGAAATGGCGATTCTGAGCGCTTGTTGAGACGAAATAAATAACCAACAGTGTTAAAAAAATTATTATCCTTATTTGTACTAGAAGAAAGCCTGTTCTCTTTAGAACAAAACAACAGATTTGCCATAGTGGAAAACAAACGTTTTTGCAATTTAGGTTACAATGATCTACAATCAAGCTTTTCCACGCTCCCAAAGCTTTTTCTTTGTAGTCTACGTTAATGTTAATTTTCATGCGACTTCTGAAAAGAACCGAGGGAGATTTCTGTAAAGCAAGCGAGTTTTTTTAACAGGTTAAAGGATTTGAAAATTCACCAAAAACTATTTTTGATACAGCTGCTTTTTATGCGGAAATTAACTATAGTTTAGAAAAGGAAAATATACACTATCGATTGAGTGATCCAAAAAAGCTCTAACAGTTAGTACTTTTATGCTTTTTGGACTTTTTCGCCATCATGGTTCACTACATTTTTGGGATTTTTAGCCTGCTGTCAGCAAAAAAAATAGTTTTACTGTAATTTCCCGTATGCAATTTACTTAAGCGATACTTAAAAAGGTTCATGCCTGCCAATATCGCTCAATGCAAAATTAGTGCTAAAGAGTTACTGACGAAAACGACTGGTAATTGGTTTGGCCCAGAACTAGGACTGTAATCACGGTAGCTGGTTGTTATATTGAATAAACATGATCACTAATAATGGCACTTCTAGAGAATGTAACTTTTTTTGTTAATAGATCTGCTTTCATTTAGATGTAGTTTTAGAAACAAACCATGAAAAAGCTACCAATTTAGATGCCGTATTTTGTATACTTCTCTAGCATTTAGGTCCTGTCTTTTAGACCAATACGTATTGGTCGTATAGAGTGAAAACGATAAACCAAGTACACAATTGCCACGCTAAAAGTCTAGGATAATTTCTGAATGATTTCACTCATTTTTTAAGTGGGTGTAGTCTAGATTTGAAATTGCCATAGCGCGCTCGCCATTTCGAATCAAAAAAATTCAAAGACGTTAAATCAGAAAGGTCTGGTGCAGGTCTGCATTGTTTGCATATGAAACGATATTTTATTCCTTGTCTTTAGCAATTGAATAATAAGAGGAACGGATTCTCTATTTAGTAATGTGGGCACGATACAATATAATTTATTATAGTCATTCCTTGACTACCAAGCCGGCTGTTTCCGTTGTCTAACTTTGCAATCTTTACAATATCAACTAACCACGCATGAAGTTCATACGTTTACATAGGACAGTGTGAGTTATGAGAAGCTGGCTACGATATCTTACGATGATATGATGAACCATTTTTCACTTAACTTTTCAAACTTTCTGTAGCTCATATTTCGTAAGTTCCATTACTTGGAACCACTTTCGAAGCAAACACAGTTGTTGTCGCGTTATTATCGACCATCTTTAACAACACGCAGACGCTTCCCCTTACCACCTTACTGACCGTTTCGAGTCGAATAGTGTTGAAAGACCGTCTGCATTATTAGCGCCACACACTGCAAAGAGCCCGTGCTATCTATGTCTCGAATAAGGAAGCTTTCTCCTGTAAGTTTCCCTCTGAGAATCATCTACCACGTTTGGCTTCCATGTGCTAGAAGCACTAAAGCCATTGGCGGCCGGCACGGCGACGCAGTTTGATAGCCAACTGATTTCCGTCCATAGATTTTAGATCCGCCATTCGAAGTCAGATGCTATTGCAAACATTTTACAGCAAGTTGTTATCGAGTTATCACACCTATTGAAGCCTTGCCAGTATTTTATTAAACTTTGATACAATAAGTAAGGAAAGATAGCTAAATCTAACTGGCCCTTTTAAATAGATTAGGGTTTTTTCATGCATATAAACGATTAGAGTATGTATTTACTTTCGTGAATCCAGTGTTTACATTTAACTTCGGATGTGTCATAGGTTCTACGGTTGAAAGCAGGTATTAAACGTATAATTTTATGTTAAATTTCACTGGGAACCTACGTTACCTTTGCCACTACTAACAACTGACCCCCGAATTTACCTTTTCGAGGAAACGTTAACAAAAATTCAACCAAGTATAATACAATAGAGGCTATTGGGGCACAGAAGAGAATGAATCAGATAAAGCAGTAGTTAGACTGACTGTGGCTTTTTGCAAGCTTGGTTTTCAGATACTGCATATAGCTATATCAAATAATGAATAGCACGTGGTAGAGTGCACCTTATTTTCTTATTATACCTGGTACATGAGATGTCTTAAGGAGACTCGCGTCAAGAACTTTGTGCAAAAGCGGCAAACTTCATAAAATAAAATAATAAAACTATAGGCATACATTTTGTGGCTGAAAACAATAAACTAATGGTAGTTATTATCATTACTGTTATTACATCTATATATTATCAATTAAACCTGAGTTTATATAAAAAAAATATTACCTTTTGAGAATAGTACCTATGCAGTTTCTACGTAAATTCAAAGGCGCTCCTTCGCCTAAGCCTAGACAAAATTTAGTCATCGAAATAATTTTTTGTTAAAAAAATCTAGATAAGAATAAGTAAACAAATGCAGGCGGAACTCTGTCCAACATCATTACATTTATTACTAAGTATTAATGTTGCTTATATATATATATATAGTATATTTATGACTTATCATTAAGCAAGTCTTAATGGCAACAGTTTGCCATCATATTGAAATGTGCGGTTCCTTTGACAACGCATAACAGATATGTACAAGTTGTTGTTGTAAACCTGTCAGAGCACTCTTTTCTTTCAAACTTCCCATGTTGTTTAATAGGTTCCTTTTTCCTTATAGGTGATTAACCTTGCGTTGAAATTTATGTCAAAAGTAATTTTTTTTGCGAACTCATCAAAATGTCTCTCGTTTGATCAACGAATTGGTTACTGTCCCTTATTTAGATTCGACCGTTAGCGACATTTGAAATGAGAGAACATATTTTGGCTGAATTTCCGGCCTTAATGGTTAGTTAATTAGTTAATAAAACCGAATTCCGCCAGGTAAGCAAACCTAGTTTCTGCATTCTAAGGAAAACATATGCTTCTTAAATTACTGCTATTCTTTCCAAATGACCGCTTCGTACGAAGCTATTTTATCGTCGTCATAAGCGTGAAAATAGGGGGACTGTGACCGGTCTATGGCAATCCTAAAACCTCAACCTCTGCTAGCTGGAGTACGTTCTTTAAAGGTTCTCTGCAGTCAGTACAGTTTTGCGTAATCTGTATGGTCACGTATCGGCCTCGAATCGGGCAAGGTTTGCACATAAATGGGCGAAGCTCTTCGTCTTGTATACCGCTTTTGTCATTGTAGTAACACCTGTAAATAAGGTAAGCAAAATTTAATTAAGCTCAGTAATTGGCAAATGTTCAAACGATACACGTTCAATAGCTGAAACTTTACACTTATCCAAAATCATGAAATGCCTACACAGATCGATCCCTGCTTTCAGGAACTGTCCTACCTAATTATGTTATAAACATCTAATCCATAGTAACTGCATAAACTCCCGTCGCTGCTGAAGGTTAAACCGATGTTAGTCTCCTTTCGAAAAAATCTATTTTGCACAAACTGCCATTATATAACCTTCTAGGCTGGGGTTAGATGAGATCAAAGCTATGGCTGGTGTTCGCAACGCAGAATCGATCAATATATCCGGTGCAGCAATGGACTCCCGTTAAGAGTTCTATTAGTATACAATAATAGGATGATTTCATTTTGCCTATTACATTTACTCCTTGTAAACATAATGACGTGGACTATCGTTTCAACAACAAGTGCTAAGCGATTTCTGGCGAAACTTCACTGAAATTAGGGTTAATTGCCGCAATCGCCCGGTACAATTTCTGAATCAAAAAATGTTTTACCTGGTTCATTTATATCAATGCACATAGGTAGGACATTAGAAACACTACAAGGACTCTGTATTAACAGATTTTTAACCCAGGTACGGTATCCTTTTCGGTGAAAGAAGAAAAAAGCAGAAAATCTTTGCACGACTACTTGGCTTTTTCCTCCCTTCTAATAAACCCATTCATAGCACTACTGGAGACGAAATCTGCAGCGAGCTGGAAATGATTACGGATACAATTAGCGTCGCTTAGCAAACTTCTCTATCCAGTAGACAGGGCTATTTTGTATGAGACGTCCCCGCTAAAAACCTTTGACAAGAAAATCACCCGAGCAACGTTTGGCAACCGTCACAAACGCAAAAATCAAAACATTAGGTCTGATGACCTTTTTCAGTCGAACTGTTACATTACCGAACAGTTACACAATAGTATTTTTGCATATAGCATATAAAACAGGTTAATCATATCTATGTAGGTACACATGAGCTCAACAGTGTCAACCTGCAAACCTTCGACATTTCCTTCCTTTGCCCGGCTAGTTTATGCTCGTATGGCACACAAGCGAAGTATAGACGGCAAATCCATATGTGTGGCTTAGTTCGTAAGTGAATTTTATTACATAGCATGAAGTTATGTTTACACCTTTTAATTTGAAAAATCACTACGCAATCATCGCGTATAGTAGCTCATGCAGTTTTTATCTGCTGATACATATGTAAGTTTCCTCTGGTGGCATGCACGTTTTCCTTTAAACAAAGCCGACTTTCCCACTGTGCTAATAGCCGACTAAGAAGCGAGAGTCGCCCTGAAAGCAAAAAAAAAACAGGACTAGCATGAAAGTGCACTTAGAACCTAAGAGGCTTAAGCGTTTGAGGAGCTAGTCAAGTATCACGAAGGAAGAACGACCGTAGCGGGAGTTCTTGTGGCAGCAACTACAACGCTAACAATGGTGAACTGTGCCGTAGCGGAGGTCATTTGTTTCTCTGACGGAAAAGAGAGATCACCAGCGAACAAGGAAAGAAAATAAGGCCAAGGCATCTGTGCCTTTTCTAGTACGACGACTGCAACCGCTTTCTTTCTCTAGTTTGCTCCTTTTTCCGTGTACTTCACGTTGGAATGATGAAAAGCATGTGCCGGTATTCAGTCGTCCTTAATCATGGCATCGAGTCTTACGAGTGGCCTACGGTAGCGGAATTGGGATTTGCCGTAAAGGCCTGCAATATTGAGCTGCTTAGAGGTCGTAGGAAAGACGAAAGTCGACACAAGCCTGAACACAGATAGGTAGATACTACCGGCTTTGGATAAGTATTAGGGAATCTGCTCAGGCTGTCGGGAAACGGGTAACAACAGAGACGCTGATCGAACATGGGGCATATGTAGTGAAAGGCAGAACGCACGTCGACCAAAGAGGTGGCGGTAGTAGCATCACGTACAAACTATTTCAGTTCGCTGTTTGTTGTGTTCATTCTCTCCTCTCTAATACTACTTCCCCTTCAGCTGCTGCTTCACTCTCGGGTGCTCGTTCGCCTTTGCCTGGTCAGCTCTGTCACATCACTGTTTCGCTTTCGTGTGCTCTTCAAGCCGTTACTCCGCGCCCCCTTACGACCCCTACTCACTCCCCATCTTCACCTTCGGAACGCTGCCCGAACTTCTGCTGGCGCCCTCGAAGGCTGAGCCTCACCATCGTCGCTGTCAACAGCTCTCCGAATGAGCCGTTTCTACTTATTAAATTTTCGAAATTGGTTGAGCACGGGTAAGAACAACAGTGGCAGTAGCAGCAGCTTAAACGAGCCATCTGGCAGGGCATGCGTGGTGAACTGTAAGCGGGGCATCAGCACGTGGGGTACAGATAAAGAGGAAGCACGAGTCGAGAAAAACAGAAATAATCAAAATGTCATGCAACAGAAGAAATCGTGTCCAGTAATAAAAGCCAAGTAACTTCGCAATTGAACAAAAGTAAAAAGTCGGGTGTTTAATCTTTGGCGCTCTTTACTTCGGTTTTTGACTTCTATTCCTCTGACTTATAGCATTTCTTCTGCACCCGATTTTTTTGACCCTCTGACGACTGCACTCTAACCACGACCGTCCTTCGAGCGGCGGGTTTCACTTGGCCGCAGCACCACTAAGTAAAGCTGCGAATCTCGAAAAAGGCAACTTTAGAGACATAACTCACTTTTGTAGAAATCAAATTCCGTACTTAATACATGCTCCTCATAGACATTAAACATTCTATAAAACGCTTTATCAGACGATGTAAAGATAAGGAAAACTAAAATGCTCACATTGGTTATAACCATTCGTTGTGATATAATACTTATATCGGTGAATACATCAGTTAATATGCTTTGGGTGTTGCCGCTACTTCACTACGCTATTACAGCAGCAGCAGTATTTATCTACTACAGTCACTGTGCATGATTTTTTTTTACCCTAATTTGCCCATAATGAAAATGGATTGGAAAATTCATTTTTAAAAAAATGATTGCATAGAGAGAATGAGCCAACACTATGGTCTATAAGCTTTTGAGTTCCAGGCAAGCAATTTCTAGAGTCCTTATTTCCGTACGACTATACCTCCAATTGCTCAGGGAATTTCCAGCTTAAAAGAGTCGGTACGTATACTCTGATACGGAAAATGTGTACTTAGAATTTTAAGCTCTGCCAGCAAAACTTTAATCAAGTGAAGCATTACAAGGATTGCTGCGCAAACACCCCTTCAGTATAAAAAAACTTCTCCAATCAAAAAGCATGATATTATTATAGCGTTCTACAATACCACTTACCTAATAATGATTCCTACCGATAAAGCAAATCGGAACATATTTCTCATATTATTTCGACTATAGCACACGGCCTATGCTGCGCTATTTCGGTGGAGCGACGAACTACATCACGAGTCAAATTTACCAACGTTATCACCTATTTTTATGGCTGGCAAAAATGATTTCATCTACCAAAGAAAAAGCATCAGTAAGTTCTTCCAGCAAGCAATTCGAGGTTTTTGATCTTTAGTAAAACGTGCTGTCAAAATGAGAGAAAAACTAAAAAATGGGTTAAAAGTACCTAGCAGGCAAGCGAGCGGTCGTGCCCTACATGCTTCTCAAGCTCAGCTTTAAAATTAGATTAGCAAATTGAAAGTAAAATCTGCCTAGTGTACCCCAAATTGATTGTATTGCAAAAATAAGTTTTTGCAAATAAGTTACTGAAGAATCAAGCTTCAATAGACATGGTTTGAAAGAGATACATGATTGGATAGACACAACTGGGACGCATGGTTCGGCGAAACTGGATTATAACGCTATACTTCCCAGTTGTATCTGTCCAATCACGGTTCCCCTCCACACAAGGCCTATTAAAGCCTGATTCTCTAGTAGATTATTCATAGAAACTGATTTTGACAACAAATCATCAATTCACAATTAATTCTGCAAAATCTACTTTATTAAATATATTTATTTCTGTGTTGGTATAAGAGGCTGCCAAGAAAATAAGCCATGCATGTTATGCGGAAGAAGGCAATGCTGTGGATAACTGTAACGGCATTATTCAGCGGAAGAGTTACAAAGGCAGTTGAAAATGCTACAGAAGTGCTTGACTGGTAGCATCTTTACTAAGATTCATAGCGGTCAGGGTACCATGCGCAGTGTAGCTTGTATGTAAATAGCTAGAACATGCATGTAAAATATGATATTTTGGCTCGGATCCGTAACGTATCAGCAACGAAATAGAATGTACGGATACGTCTGTAGCGTCGAAGCGCCAGTACAGGTCATTTATTAGAAAAAAAGGGCTGTTAATAAATAGGACAGATTTTTTACTGATTATGTTGTCTCTTGAGGATAAGCAGAGCCGCCATATATTTTCGTAACTGTTCTTTCCTATTTTTGGATCAATGGCGGCTGCACAGTTCGAGGGTAACATAACATTTTATCTGTAAACGAGATTTTAATACAATTTATTTTCATAGGTTTAAAATCTTCATGATGTTTTGCGTCTGTCTTGATGGTTTCAATATAAGACGACCAAAATTCTGAATCTAAGATATCTTGCGTAGGTAAAGGGCGAAGCTATGCGTACTGCGCAGTAGAGAAATCCGAATTTATGAAATAATAATTAAGCCCCAAACTTGGTAACCTGTTTATTATGCAAATGACTGCGAGAGTTTTGAGAACTACTCAATAGACGCGTGTGTATTCTACAGTAAAACAGCGATAAATGAGTGCGTTAAGTATTTTCGCTATTATTTACCTTTTCTATGGTCCTAGCTGCCTTTTTGCTGTTGAAGCATTTTGTAGCAAGTCTATACTGAGAGTTTGTTGTTTCATGCTCCTATCTAATCGTCATATCAGTTGCTTCATTTTCTGAGTTCGCGATTCCACAAACAATACCACTAATGATATTCTGTATATTTTGCCAATTCGTAAAGATGAATTTGTCACTAATCTAAAAAAGCCCTTTAAGAAGAACCCAGGAACAATAACATGCGTTTCGGTCCAATACATTCGATGACACGCCATTCAAGATCACGAAATCATACATTCATACATGTAGAACAAGCCTTTGTACGTAAGCAAATTGAAAAACGTTTCAATTTCTGGCAGCCGACGTGTTGGCCATCGCGGCTAACATTGCGTGCTCTGTGCATGAGCATACGTAGACATAGATGCACACGGCGAATATCTAGGCCAGTCGTCCGTCTTTATAAAAGCAGCTGGCAATCGCGCGCTACCGTCATAGGTCCAACCGACTGGCCAGGATAGGCGTCCAGCTGTTTCTGTGTATTTATCCAGCATGCACAAAAGGATATGTACCTCAATAGTGTCTCTTGGGGATGGCAAAATAAAGCTAAGGGAAGGCCTCTTTGAACACAAGGCCCTTAGGCTGCTAAGCCTGCCAGCGATGCAGTAGTCGGTCAGAACAGCATATAGTAGGGGAACTACTAGGAAGCTAAATGCCAGTTCGCCGTTTTTGGTAAGCCCTGTTGGCCTCCATTCCGCTCAGCGTAACAAGCTTGCTTAAATTGGGGTATTCGGATGGGATTGAGAGTAGTGGATTGCTGGTGGGAAGCTGCTGACGCACCTCGCCAGTGGGAACTTGCGCATACTTACATATAGATATTTCGGATTCGCACAATTGGAGGACCATCCCAAAGAGAGTACAAATCAGTTGAGGAACGTAGAAACGTTTCTAGCGAGCGTCAATACCTAAAAGCCTTCGTTAGATAGCTAGATGGTGTAGAGCCATCTTAGCTTCGGCAATCAAGACAGAGGATAAACTCTTAGCTGTAATGCGGAGATTTTTTTTGTGACATCTAAATGTAGAATATATGCCATAGTAGAAAAAACCACCGAGCAAAAAAGCCATATACGAGACTTGTTGAAAAGGTAACCGACCAAGAAAAGAAAGACATTGGTTTTCGATTTTTCTTGAAATGAAGGCCTAACTGTATTGCTGTGCATTCGCAATTAGGCGTGTGTAAACAACGAACCGTTTGTGTAAGGCGCTCCCTTTTACGTCAATAGATTAATCTTTAACGAAATGCCTCAGTATGTTACCTCCCTCGAGTCTGATCATTCTCTGTTTCGTTCTTGCTAGCCTCACGTACGACAAGTTCAAATAAACAAATAGACTAATCAGATCATTTATGCAACGTTTGTCGTGGAGAGTCAAATCATAGAATAGATAATAGTGACTTCAGATGTAGAGACTTTAAAAAGGGGAGTCACGAAGGTCTGATCTTGATTGCCATCAAATCCGCCTGTTCATAAACGAGACAGAGAATATAGTTCATTGCCATTAAGGTGTCTAAACTAAAAACCTATAAATCGTGAACGCAAGCAGCCTACGTTCAAAAACGACTTACACAAGCTAAATGATCATACTTTCTACGATATCTGTATATTGTACGTCACCATATTATACATATTATTAATATTAGATAACTGACGCCGTATACGGTAATTTCTTTATAATAATTATAGTACGTAATCATAAGTTAGCTGAGCTGTTTAGACAAATTTCTGAGGTATGCCAATGAACATAGGGAGGGCAAAAAGCACATTTGTGCTTAGCTTTATCGTATATACACTTGTATATTCTCGATAAAAAACCGACTAGAGAATGAGATCTCTAACGGGTCTACGAACGATGGGTTGATAGGCATGAGCCTGTAAGTAGAGCCGTGGTAAGCATCTTGACTCGCTTGCTTTACTAAGTCGGCTCACATCAGTGAATGAGTCGATACGCTGTTAGCATTATAGCGTGTATAACGGACGGCAGCTGATGATGATTTCAGCGGTCTCGCGTTAGTTTGACGAAGGAAACCTGTAAGCGTAAAAAAACAAAAGAACTATTCACCTGGTGTTAAGCTTGAAATGGACGTCATCATAGTCGGTAGTAATTGGGTTTGGTCCTACTCGGATATCAAAGTCGTGTAGCCGGTCGCCTGAAATCGTCAGAGAAGTGTACGAGTGTACCTCTTGTCTGTAGAATTTTTTTTCACTAAGGTCATCTCGTCGAATACGTATATAATAGATGATGTATTGAAAAGAGCTTATAGGAAAGCCTTGGTAGAAACGGCCTGGTCGATATTCAAAGCTTTGTAATAACTTTAGTCGGAACTAGCTTGATTTTTACGATACGAAGTGAGTGCGGTTGGCTTTCAGATAGGTTACAGATTTCGTTTCGACCCTGTGCTAACTGTAATGTTGTATTTGTACAAAATTCAAATTCCATTTTCGAAAGAAACGCAAAACACACAGCTTCATTGATCTATTCAGAGGTACCTCTCGGACAAGTGCGGCGTATACATGTTTGTCGACCCGAAAGTTCCCGTAAAATCTAGGACGTCCATAGTATTGGTACAGAATACATTTACAATCAAGATCTTTTGCTAGGATAAAACGAATCAAAGCAATACAACATTCGACTTGTCCGTCAGGAAGAGCCTTATGCTAGGCCTGCTGTGCAGGTAAAGAAGAAATAGGCCAGGTGGTGACAACCTTCTCGGATGAGTTCGTCTCCTTTTGCGCACTCTAGAAAAAAAAATAGCTGGCTATCTATACACAATCTACACAGAAATTTACATTTCTAGGGTTTTCTCCCTAGACTTCGCTACGACCCAATTAACCATAACTTAAAGCGGATTATAGAATCCTTACAGCATAAGACTGTGAGCCACGTCAACTAGTATATTACCACATAAGTACATATACATTAGATATCACTGAATTGGCCTCTGTCTGTGATATCTAGAACGTAACACCTATTTTAGATGAACAGTTGTTACTACATGAGGCACTTTTGAGATATTTCGTCGTGACGCAAAATCGATGGTAGTGAGTCGATGTGAATACAGAGAGGGCTTTGACAAAGCCGAGGATCCGTTTTCTAATGTGCAATTAAGCACAATTTGCTAAATACATTCAGCGTTACAGTAAGGTACATATTATGCTACATACGAAGCGTCAACCCCAACCTTCTTAGAAGTACAGAGAATGTACATACAGTCTCATCGTTAACATCAACAATGACTAATCACAATTCGTGAATATGAAACAGTTTTCACGAGTGTTGGCGTATATTTGACATCATCCACACAACGCAGCGTTTTGTCATTCGTGTACCCGCGGCTGCGTTTGGACCCAAAAGAGAAGGACGCTGAAGACTCTACCTCGTATTAGCGAGTTGATGGATCTTCGCTCGTTCGTCGTTTTTTGTCTTCCTCATCCACTTCAAGTTTTTCATGTAGAGAGCATACATAAGCAGAGATAATGCATTGGCAGAAGATTTTTGCACATAATAAAAGGACATGTCCATACCCTCGATTGCTACCCATTGCTCGATCCAATCATGCAGCACGACGACAAGCTCTTGGCTGCTTTCTCTCCCCCCCCCCCCCCCGGTACCCTGCGCTCCCATGGGATGTAATAACGATAATTGTAGTGCTGCTAAATACTAATAATGATTACAGTAACAATGGCTATTCTCATTGCCTATCCACTATTGAGCCGGCATCTTCGTTACTGCAAGACTACAGTAACTAATTCAAGGAGATATTGAAATTGTTGTCTGCAACGGATACCGCTATATATATGGATACACTGAAGAACGGGCCCCCGATGTTAGGAGACAAAATCATCTACAACTTATATACAGTAGTTTTATTTGAATAATATTATGCAAATGCTCTAAAGTTGAATCGTTCTAACTGGCCATCGATCGTGTGGAGTAGCCCTGCTTGTCAACTTACCCCATTCTTTTCTATTACGAATTCTGATGCCCATCACCGTTACCTCTTGATTAAGATCCACCTATAGAGAATTAAACAAGTGAAATAGAGAAAAAACAGATCTGAGAAGAAAATAGAAGTTAGTGCGAATCTAAAAGAGCTCTATATGCTCATGGCGGCACTTGAACTGTGGAAGTGCATGTCTATGCCTAGTGTAACATGTAGAAACGTGCAAATGATACTGGAGACATCTAACCATATGAACAAACGCAGCATTCAATCAGAAGGTTCACGGGACAGTGTGATTATACGTGCATTGCAATACAGGGCGGGCTTGGACGTAAGTTTCTTCAGCAACGGAAGGAAGCATAAGGAAGACTATTACATGAAACAAAAAACTAAAAAAGAACAGGTTACCCACTCAGCCACAGCAACGCTAATTGCACAAAAAATCCCTAAAAATTAAATTTGAGTGACAAGCCATCTGTAGGTAATCATGAGTGTAAAGTAGAGCCACATCAATATTGTCGGATAGTATCAGAAACTAAGAAACATCAGTCAACCAGAATATTACTAACTAAAGCACAAAGAAAAACGAGTCTGAAAAAGGTAATGAAATATATGTAAATACTGAGAGTTTAACTATCCTCTGATCTAAAGCAGCGTGCTAGAAACGGAGGAAAATTGACCCTGTGACAGAAAGTATCAATGGTATGTACTAATTTTTTGCATACACATTGTAAACATTTCAGTGGTGATGATTATATTGCACAGAAAAGTAACATTTTTGAAATATGGTTAAAAAAAATAAGCAACAAGGGCGTCGTTATGTAAATGCATATTTGATTTTTTTTTTAAAACAGTAGTATGTAACGAGGAGTATTAAAAAAATTAT